>NW_008345457.1:135606-159978 GCF_000622305.1 Nannospalax galili
AAGTTGTTTTTCTCAGATATTCTGTTACAATATGAAAAACTAGCCTACCTCCCATTTACTATGTGGTTCAAGAGTGAGAACAAGCCAAAGCTCCCAAAGTCAGAAGGACAGAATTTGAATAGTAAAGAAAGGGCAATGAGACTCAATTGGGCTGCAAAAGACAAGGAGGGCTTCCTAGCAATGGAAGAGCTCCAAGGAGAGGGCAGTATTGAAGAGCTTTTTCTTTTATTTTTTAAATTTATGCCTACCTCCCATTTACTATGTGGTTCAAGAGTGAGAACAAGCCAAAGCTCCCAAAGTCAGAAGGACAGAATTTGAATAGTAAAGAAAGGGCAATGAGACTCAATTGGGCTGCAAAAGACAAGGAGGGCTTCCTAGCAATGGAAGAGCTCCAAGGAGAGGGCAGTATTGAAGAGCTTTTTCTTTTATTTTTTAAATTTATTTTTATTTTATGTGTACAAGTGTTATGCCTGCACATATGTAAATGCATCTGTCTCATGCAGTACTCACAAAACACACAAGATGGCACTGGATTGCCTAGAACTGGAGTTACAGACAGTTGCCAGGCACCATGTGGGTGCTGGGATTTGAACCTGGGTCCTCTGCAAGAAGAGCCAGTACTCTTAACAGCTGAGCCATCTCTTCAGCCCCTCTTATTTTTAAAGGGCTTTACTAAGACATAAAATTACTGAAGAGATAAAACTAGTCTTAAAAGACCAAGCTTGGTGGTATAGGCCTTTAATCTCAGTACTACAGAGGCAGAAGCACGCAGATCTCTGTGACTTCCAGGCCAGCCAGGGTTACATAGTGAGACCCTTAAAACAATGAAACTGATCCATTAAAATAGGCTTGAAGGCTGACAAGATGGCTCAGCAGGTAAAAGTGCTTGTTGTACAAACCTATGACTTGAGTTTAATCCCTGGAACCCACATAAAACACATTTGTAATCCCAGCACTTCTACAAGGAGATTGGAGACAGAGACAGAAATACCCAGAAGCTAGCCTGGAGTATGCAGTGCAATAGAAAAAAAGAGACCCTGACTTGAAACAAGATTGACGAGAGAACTGACTTTCAAAAGTTGTCATCTGACCTCCAACGTGTGCACCATGGCACACACGCACCACCCCCAACATATAGCATGTATACTCACACACATATTTACTTTTATTTCTTTTGTGTATGACTGTTTTGTCTGCATGTATGTAAGTACACCGCATGCATGTAGTGCTGGCAGAGGTAAAAAGAGGGCATCAGATACCCTGGAACTGGAGTTACCAACAGTTCTGAGCCTCCATGTGCAAGCTGGGAACCAAACCTGGATCCTCTGTAAGAAAAACAAGTGCTCTTAAATGCTGAGCCATCTCTCTAGCTCCCTAATTTTTCTTTTTAAAGAATTAAGAAAAACTGTCAGGCTGGCAAGATAGCTCTGTGGGTAAAGGCACTTGCGTCAAGTCTGAAAAATCTGATTTCAATCCCTGAAACCAATATACTGGAAGGAGAGAACTTACTACCACAGAGTAGTCCTCTGACCTCAATACATGTGCCATAGCGTGGGGGTAGGGTATGTGGGTTCATGTGAGTGCACATTCACATACACACACACACAAAAAAAAAAAAAGTTAAAAAAAGTTTTTAAAGAAAAAATGTTTTCCACACAAAACTCGTAAGTATGGTTTCCAGATCCTTACGAAGTAGGAAAGTCCAAGTCAGTCTATAGTTTCTCTTTACCTTAACAAAAATTTATCTCCAGGGCCAAATTACACAAATATGATCAACAACTATCAAGTTTTGAGAAGCTAATGAGACCTCTAGTAGTAAATATAAAGTAACTACTGAATTTAATTTTTTAAAATATTTTATCTATTATTTTTATTTATATGTATGTGTGTACTGCCTGTATGTAGGTAAGTGCAACCATGTCGTGCAATGCCCACAGAGAACAGAAGAGGCTGTTGGATCCCCTGGAACTGGAGTTACGGACAGTTGTTAGTTGCCATGTAGGTGCTGGGATTCGAACCCGGGTCTTCTGCAAGAACAACCAGTGTTCTTAACCACTGAGCCATCTCTCCAGCCCCTGAATTTAATTTTTATTTCTTTATGTTATGAGTTGTATGCCCAAATATGTGTAGATGCACCCATGCTATGCAGTGCCCCCATGCTATGCAGTGCCCACAGAGGACAGAAGATGGCACTGGATCACCTAGAACTGGAGTCATAGAACTGGAGAACATGGAGTCAGCCGCCATGTAACAGCTGGGATTCAATCCCAGATCTTCCAGAAGAACAGCCAGTGTACCCATCTACATGCAGACACTGCATTCATATACATAAAATAAAAATTTTAAAAATTTTAATATATATATAAAATATCAGCAGTTAAGAGCACTGGCTGCTCTTGCCGAGGACCCAGGTTCATTCTATATATAAACCTCCTGACCAGACAAATATATGTGGTGAGTTGCAAATAATAAATAAAAACTTAAAAACTTAAAATACTTAAATAAAAACTGGGGTCAGCGATATGTTCAGTGTGTAAAAATGGTTGCCACCAAGGCTGACAACCTGAGTCTGATCACCAAGAACACAAATAATGGAAGGAAAACTGACCCTCTGAATGTCACACACACAAGCACACACTCACACACATGTGTGCACACAAAATAAATGTAACAAAAATATTTTAACTTAAAATAGTTACTTTCCAAAAACATATCCATCTAACCATCCCATTTTGTTTTTCAGTGACTGATTCAGCCTCTATAAAATATTTTAATTAAAATACTTAATTTGGGGGCTAGAGAGGTGGCTCAGTGGTTAAGAGCACTGGCTGCTCTTTCAGAGGATCCACATGACAGCTAACAATGATCAGTAACTCCAGTTCCAGGGGATCTGACACTCTCTTCTGACCTCTATGGGCATTGCCCACACAAGATGCACTTACATACATACAGGCAAAATGCTCATACACATAAAATAAAAATTTAAATTAAAAAAAAAGCTTTTCTCATCAAGGGTCATTCCCTGAAATAAACAAATGACAAATGTTCTCCCTCATTTGTGGATCCTAGCACCAATCCCTTATATGTGAGTATATATCCTGATATAACCAGGAAAATGGAAAGGAACCAGAAAGGGAAAGGGAAAGGAGGAGTCAGAGAGCAGAACAGTAGGAGACAGGTGTTACCAGGGAGAAAATGGGTAAAATGGGGGTATTTAAATAGCAGGGGGAGAAGGACAGTTATACAAAGAACTATAGGGGTGAAGGGGAAAAAGAACTCATGTGAGGGGGCACCGTAGGAGACAGGTATTATTAAGGTAAAAATTGGGGTACTTTAACTGGGAAGGTAGGAAGGGAGGAGGGATGGTTAGGCGGGGAGAGATAAATAATGCCTAGCTGGTATTAAAACAAACAAACAAACAAACAAACAAACAAAAAACGCCACGCCCAGGGGTGGTGGCTCATGTCTTTAATTCCACCACAAGGAAAGTGGATCTCTGTGGGTTCAAGGCCAGCCTGGTCTACACAGTGAATTCCAGATCAGCTGGGGTTAAAGAGAGACCCTGACTCCAAAAGACCCCCCCCAAAAAAACCCCAAAAAACCCAGAGGGAAACATGTTAGTTCAAAAACCTACTGAAAAATTACACATACAAGAGTTCATGGTATAGCTGAAGGCTATATAACAAGAAACAGTGCCAGACAGGAGAAACCTCACTTTGAGTTGTTGGTCAAGATGGTCCAATAGACTCCCAAAATTACACAGGCTATTGCTACAGTCCTTGATTATCTTGCAGAACTTGAAGGTAAAACCCTACAGCTGAAGAAAGGACATACTTCCAACACAGGACTTGGAGCAATGGAGCTGGAACTGACCTAGAAGCCACCTCCCTGAAGACTAGTGCTCATAGCTTTGGAGGACACTATGCAAACTGCTAAAGGAGAAAATCAATCGATGGCCCAACCCAGCATTGTCTCATATATAAATTAATATGTAGAAAAGCATATGGCAGATTGTTTTTCCTGGCATGAAATAAATACACATCTATTTCCTTACCCCATACTCATGTTCCACCCCGAAAGAGACTCATTACTTAACACTATTTAAATAACAAAAACTTAAACTATCTTTTATCATTAAAAACACTCAAATTTGAAGAATTTAGGATCTATTGTTTGTTTTTGTCTGAGATTAATGTGGGCAAGCCTCAACTATAAATAGGTCAAAAATATCTTGAAGAACAGGTATGACCCCCACAGCAGGGATCTAGAGTGCTTCCATCTGTGATTGACTACTGCCTTCGAAAAGCCTAAGGACTGACTTTGCTGGTTCCCTTTCTAGGCCATCAGGTATCTTCCATTCTGAGTTTTAAAGACAATTATGGTTTCTCCTAACCTACACCTAAAGCAAGCTCAAGTTCTCAAATTATTTCTAGCAGTTTTTATTACTTACACAATGAAAAGGATTTCCTTCTTTCTTTTACCTACTATTTAAGTAGGTAAAGACTCCTTGAGGCATTATCAATTCTCAGAGGCTTATCAAGAATTAAACGTTCTTCTAAATTTCTTATGAAAATAGAGACAAAAATGTCTGGATATTTTATTAGAGAAGCTGTAAAGGGCTCTGGAGGAAGGTAAAGCTTTGAGAAGGAAGGATGAGAGAAAACTGAATATTTTATCTTTAAAATTTGAGCAGATATCTTAGAACTGCTCCTCAATTTTGTCTTTGTCACCACCACAGCCAATTCTACCTGTCACTTCTCAATTCCGCTAAGATAAATGCTACATCACCTCAACCTTAGGATTTAAAAAACACAAAACAAGGGACTGGAGAGATGGCTCAGCGGTTAAGATCACTGACTGCTCTTGCAGAGTGCCCAGAAGGTTTGATTCCCAGCACCCACATGGCAGCTAACAACCTACACCAATGAAACTCTAGTTCCAGGGGATCTGATGCCTTCTTCTGACCTCCGAGGGCATTGCACAACATGGGTGCACTAATACACATGCAGGCAATACACTCATACATATAAAAGTAATAAAAAAATATATTTTTTAAAAACCACAAAACAAAATTATACTTTGGCTATTAGGTTATTAGTGACAGGGAGGTGATAAGTGGCAGCAGTCCGAGGGAGAATAAGCTTGGTGTCAGCACCTGGGCCTGCCTCTCCTGTGAAATTCATGTGGGATGGAGGGTACAGGGTACAGAAAAAGAAGACTGCTTCCAATTTTCTTCCTCTGCTCCAAATTATCCTTAGACTTTCCCATATAAGCACAAAGATACAGTAAATATTTATAAGTACATGGTTTTATGAGATTATGCTATTTTTTAAAAAAATATTATGTGTATGAGTATATTGCCTACATTATGTGAGTGCACTTGTGTTGTGCAATACCTATGGAGGTCAAAAGAGGGTGTTGGATTCCTCTGGAACTGGAGTTAGAGACAATTATTGGTGGCCATGTGGATGCTGAGAACCCAGATCCTCAAGAGCAGTCAGTGCTCTTAACTGCTGAGTCATCTCTCTAGTCCTAAGATTATGCTATTATTTTTAAGCTTAAAGTCAGGTTCTATTCTAGAAAGGTAGGAAGTAATGAATGGAATTAAGTATAGTTTTTAAATATACCCGGAACTTATTATTCCTTTTAATCAACCCCCTGAAAATTAACTAGCAGTTATTAGTGTCATACAGTGAACACAGCATGTTTTGCTGAGTGGCAAATCTTAGATTGTTAAAATCTAATGAATTGTTATTTCGAATTTCAAATCTTTTACATATAAAATTTTTGGCTATAAGTTTATTTTAAAATCTTGTCACTGTCAGTGAATAATTGAAAGCTAATATAAAATATGAAATTAAGGGGCTGGAAAGATGGCTCAGCAGTTATGAACACTGGCTACATTCGCAGAGTACCTAGGTTTGGTTCCCAGCACCCACACAGCAGCTAGCAATATCTCCAGTTCCAGGGAATTCCAGCGCCCTCTTCTGACCTCCACAAGCACTGCACGACATGGGTGCACTTACATATATGTAGCAATATACTTACAATATGTAGGCAATATACAGTAAAATAAAAATAAAGTATGAAATTAGAAGGTTAAAATTAAAAAGGGGGGGCCACGGGTTACATACCTGGGGGGCTTCTTAAACCTCTCAGCAAACCTAATCCTACATAAGCTATAAAAATTTTCATTTCTGGGCATTGGAGGTGCATGCTTGTAATCCAAACACCCAGATGCAGAAGGAAGAAGGCTGCAAGTTCAAGGCTAGGCTAGGTTCCATAGCAAGGGAGACTTGAAAAAAATGTTTTATTTATTATTTTTATTTATTTTATGTGTACGAGTGTACTGTCTGCATGTATGTGGGTGGACCCGTGTCGTGCAATGCCCCGAAGGTCAGAAGAGGGCGTCGGAGTCCCCTGGAACTGGAGTTAAAGACAATTTGTAGCTGCCATGTGGGTGCTGAGAATCAAACCCGGGTCCTCTGCAAGAGCAGTCACTGCTCTTAACCACTGAGCCATCTCTCCAGCCCGAGACTTGTTTTTTAAAAAAACAAAACAAAACAAAAGTGCATCCAATTGGCAAATGGTTCTGCAGATATGGGAACCAAACATCTGCTTTGGAGTTTGGCAGACTTCTCTTCTACAACTCTAGACTGGAAATTCCAAGCAGGCTAAATTACTTTTTTACCTTCCAACAAATCCTGAATACATGAATAAATTTTCCCATGAAATGTTAAAGGAAAAAAAACTATGAAATTTTTCTAAAAACCTGAACACCTATATTTACACATCTCCACACACAAACACACACATTTAAAGAGCAGTGGATAAAGGACAGGGCAGAGACTAAAAAGCACAAAATCCTCTACTGAAGCATCAGGCCAAATGACTCAAAGCTAAAGCATTCATAAAATAACAGAATATATTTCTGAATCACTAAACCAGACAATTCCGAAAACGTCTTCCCCAAATCTACACAAAACATACAAAGACATATTAAAATTAATTTACTTACGGAAAAAATCCTTTTTCACCAAGTTTTTTGCACAGAGTACTGTAAAGGAAACAAAAACAAATATATGGGAAAAATTGAATTAAAATAGTAAGACTACTGTTTCATTTTAAAACACTGAAAACAGCGGTGGATAACTGAACTCTTAACCACAATGAGTATGAAATATGATTGTAAACATTCAATAGACTCCAGCAATCAAAAGAAGCTGAGTTTCAATGGCTATAACTTTAGCAATGACTACCAATAACAGCTGAAGGAAATAAAGTCTATAAATCTGATATTCTAATTAGGCCGAATTCCTATCTTCCATCAAAATCTATTCTTAGGGGAGAAATGTATAAAGGGCAAGATCAGTCATTAAGAGCACTTGCTGCTCTTTCAGAGGACCAGAGTTTGGTTTCTAGCACTCATGTTGGGCTGCTTATAATTAACTGTAGCTTCAGCTCCAGGGAATCCACTGCTCTCTTCTGACCTCCACAAGGCACCTGCATATACACATATGCATGCCCCACACGCACACACGCACGCATACACACATACACACACACCATTTTTAAAGAATATCTTTTCTTAGAGAAACCCAATGATAACAGAAAAAAATAGTTCTAGGGAGAAGACATGTAAATTCAGATTGGCCTATCTATTTTAATGATGAAATAATTTTCTGTAGAAGAAGATTGTAAATGATAAAAGTTTCCTGATGTAAATGAGATTTCAAAAAATAACAGTCTCATCTAAATGCCATAGAAACTTTATGGGAGAGATAAATTGCCTTCCCCCTAAATCATCAGCAGCTCAGTGACAAGATGGGTTTCCGGTATAATCTAAAATTAAAAGCAAGGCAGATGCAATGGCTCGATGGGTAAAGGCACCTGCTGCCAAGCCTGACAACCTAGGTTTGATCATCAGGACCAACATGGTAGAAAAGAACCAATCCCCCAAGTTGTATTCTTTGACCTCCATACCAAATTGTGGCATGTGCATGCATGTGTGCATACACATGCACAAATACATAAATATAATTTTATAATAAATTAAAAGAGATCTGAGTACCTTGCAAAGTGAATACATACACAACCACGTGAATATACTAAAAAAAAACACAACACTTTAAAAGATTAAATTTTATAATGTACAAATAGTATTTCAATTTAAAATTACTACTCAGGTAGTCATAAATTTGATTCAAACGTGACAAAGGGAAAAATAACGGTTTTCATTGTATTCATATATGAATATAATGTGTGGCTAGTTTCTACCGGCTTCTCATAGTTTTGGAGGTCTGTTTAGAATAATTATTGAAGTTTGACATATAAAAATTCATTTAACATAAATTTAGGAAGAAGTCTAAATATAATAATCACTTTAGAAATTTAAATGAAAATTGTTTTGAAAGCAAACACCATCAGTATATGAATACAATGATCAATCCAAGACACTGAATTACTAGTCAAGAGTCCCTTAGGCCATGTCTTAAAAGCAGTTTTTGTTGTTCTTGCGGGGGGGGGTTGCTTGTTTTGCTTTGGGGGGGGTCTTTTTGAGACAAGGTCTCTCTATAACTCCAGCTGGCCTGGAGCTCACTATGTAGACCAGGCTGGCCTTGAACTCAGAGATCCCCTGCTGACTCTGCCTCCTGAGTGCTGGGACTAAAGGCATGCACCATCACATCTGGCTTGTTTTGCTTTTAGACAAGGTTTCACTATGCAGCACTGGCTGGTCTGGAACTCAATATGTAGACCAGACAGGCCTGGAAGTCAGAGATCATTCCTACCTCTGCCTCCAAGTGCTGGGATTAAAGGTGTATGCCACCACAACCAGCCTTAGTTTTATTTTGAAAAAATTAAAATTCAATCATGAAAATAAGGCCCATAACTAAAAATACTAAATCATAAAATGGATTTAGGAAAAAAAATCCCCAAACTTTCATCATTACAGAAACTGATCAGGACCAACACACATGTAACACACACAAATCCTGAATTACAATATTTAACAGTAATAAGGCAATAGCTTTTAAACTATCTATCCTGTGATTCATAAGATGAATGACTCCACATCTGACTTTGGAGAAAGAGACTGAGACGTCCTCTAGCTTCTTGCCACAAACTTACAGTTTTCCTGCTCATTCTTATTTCCTCCCTTCTACTTACAATGTAGATGATCTCATATCCAACATACCACACTCTCATGGACCTTGAGAGCCACCAGAGCCATCCTGGACCTTGTCCCTTCTGACTACCTTATCAGCTTTTAAATACATCTTAACCCAAGGTTCCTTCCAGCTATCTCTGCTCTTTTATAATGAAACTTATTCAAATATCTAAACATTCTGACTCCACTTCTTTACCTCCCATCAATGCCTCAGTCCCCTGCAATTTGGGTTTCTCCCTTACCACAGCTCCGAAATTACTTATCCAGAGGCTTAGGGACCTAATTATCAAATCCATCCAGTAGACACTTTTCATTCCTTAGTGTACACAACCCCTGAGGAGCATTTGCAACTACTGACTACTACTGTCTCTTCTTTTGGTTCTGTTTAACAGCATATTCACAGATGGCATAAAACTCACTTCTTTGCTCCATTCACAAAAGTTGAAGTTCTTTTTTTTTTTTTTTTTTTTTTTTTTTTTTACAAAAACCTTTAAAATAAGGCTGTCTTGGATTCACCATGTAGACCAGGCTGGTCTCGAACTCACAGAGATCCGCCTGCCTCTGCCTCCCAAGTGCTGGGATTAAAGGCGTGCACCACCATGCCTGGCCTAAAAGTTGAAGTTCTTTAGGGTGTTGCCCTAGGTTCTCTTCTTTTACTGTATAACCTGAATTGTTTTGAGACAGGGTCTTCTAGCAACCCCAGCTGGCCTGGAAGTCTCTATGTAGACCAGGCTGGTCTCAATCTCAGAGATCTACTGGCCTCCGCTGGGACTAAAGGTGTGCAGCACCATGCCCAACAACCTAAATGGGTTACAGATGCCCATTTTTGTAACCCTTGAAATTCTATGTAAACTGCTATTGATGTGTAATTTCCTGTAGAGAGACCTCAGTTCTCCTAAAATAGTTTAATAAGAGTAACAAAACTCTTTCATCTCAAAAAACAAATTTGAGCCAGGTGTGGTGGCATATACCTTTAATCCCAGCACTCAGGAGGCAGACAGGCAGATCTCTGTAAAATGGAGGTCAACCTGATCCACATAGTGAGTTCCAGTTCAGCTGGGGCTACAAGGGAAACGGTGTTTCAAAAGCCACTTTTTCATATATTCTCCTGGGTCTTTGTCATTCATTCTAGTTTTGATGGCAATTAAACCCATAAAACTCAACATCTAGCTCTCTCCTGAACTCTAGGCCCATAAAACTAAGTATATTGTATATTTCCCAAGTAAAATCATCATCTCTCCTCTGTCCCGTCCCCAAACCTATACCTATTCTTCCATTAGCTTTCTTTCTTTTTTTATTTTTGGTCTTTCTGTAGCCCCAGCTGACCTGGAACTCACCATGTAGACCAGGATGGCAGGAGGAGGAGGAAATATTTTCAACAAACAACTTTCCTTTCCATTCAAACTATCCAAGACAGAAGACTTCATAGTCACTACTTCTCCCCCTCCCCACCCCTCAGTCTACTTCTCTTTTGTGCCAGTTCAGCCACAACCCTCCAGTTGCCAACACTGGACCCCAAGTGATCACTCTAAATACTTGATTACGTTCTCTCATCCATTTTCCTTTCTCCCGTCCTTAAAACAAAGGTCTTCTGGCCCAAAATTATTTTGCCCTTCAAAACTTGATGCTTGCTTATCAACCTCTCTGATTTCATTTCTCATCACAAATCCCCTTTAAGTCCCCAAGTGTAAGATCTGGCCATACTGTCTTACTGTCCATCTCGCACATGACCATGGCTTTAACATCCCATTCCCTCTACCCAAAATGTTTTCCCCAAGCTTCTACACCTACTCATTTTTGTACTCTCAAAATGAAAGCAGCTTTTCAGAAGGCTTTTTTCTCAATTCTCCCATTTTTCACAGAAACTTGTATTTAGCACAAATAGTTGCCATATTTTATCATAAATGTTAAATTTACCGTGTTGCTGCAAGTTTAAAACATGGCTATGAAGGTTGCAAACACCATACAGCATGAATCACACACATCTCCTTCATCTATCTCTTGGTATTCCCAGAACCAAGCATACATGTACCTTGCAACTGATGGGCATTTATTAATATTTGATAAATGAGTGAAACAGAACCCAAAGTATTCTAAAATTTAATTAAAATGGAACTTTTATACTGTAAAATACAGTTACCAATACTCACATAAATATTTTAGAAGTCAAAATCAGTATTATCTTTGATCTTTAAAATATACTTGTCATGCTCAACATTTACAAGATGTTGCTAATATAAGTTTGAAAAAATACTGAAAACAAAAACAAAAGAAAGTCAAAAAAGTGAAAACATTCAAAGTTTATGAAGAGAATTTAATCTAGAAAGTAGGGGAAAAGTCAGGGACACTGGGACAGATCTGTAATTCCAGCACTCAGGAGGCTGGTGGGGCAGGTGAGAGGAGAAAAAGAAGACAAACAACTTGGGGGTGGGGGACAATGGGACGGAGGGAGGGGAAGGAAATTGAGCACTAGAAAAAAAAAGATTAGTTTAAAACAAAGAATCAGGACTATACTATTCTGTGTATGTGTGTTTTCATACACGCACATGTATGAATATGTATGTGGAGGCCAGGGGTCGGTCAACATGGGGTGTCTCCCTCAATCACTCTCCACTGTATTTTCTGTGAACCTGAAGCTTGCTGACTTTATAGACTAGCTGGCCAGCAAGCCCCAGAGAATCCACCTCCCCAGCACTGGGATTACAGGTTGAGTGCAGCCATACCTAGCTTTTTACATGGGTGCTGGGGATCCCAACTTAGGTCTTCATATTTGCAGAACAAGTACTTTACCAACTGAGCCATCTTCCCCCGGTCCCAGATTACTATCCCTAATGTTGAGTCTCATCAGCGCCAACTAGTTTTTGCATAAACAGTTTTTACCTAAATTGTTTTATGCCCTCAAATCAAAAACCTTAATTTTTAATTGTAAAAGGAAGCTTATCAAACATGACTTGCAAATTGGTAATCATATTAACTTGTTTAATTATAAGAAGTTACTTTCAGGCTCTAGAGTCGTCACCACACTGGTCTAGATGCAAAGACTAGAATCACAGCCTCTGCTCTTTCATCCTCAGTATTAACTAGTGGGAGCTCTCTCTCCATAAATGCTCAAAGTCGTCATGATATCAGTATGACAAACTCCTGACTACGTCACTATAACAAATTCTCAACTAAGTATGTATCAAGGGCTCCTGAGGAATGTGTATATATTATGTTATTTTATATATTAGGAAAAAAACTATCACTTTTGGTAGTAAAAACTACAGAAAGTAGAACCAAGACTGTTTCATGGACCAAGGGTAGAATAAAATGAAAGAAATTCATTTAGTATTCTAATTTTTTTTCCTTTTAAAAACGTTTTATCTGTGTGTATTACCTATATGTATGTGCACCATGTGCATACAATGTCTAAAGAGGCCAGAAGAGGGCACTGTATCTTCTGGAACTGAAGTTACAGTTGTAAGGCGCCATGGTGCTGGGAACCAAAGCCAGGTCCCCTGCAAGAGCAGTCAGTGCTCTTAACTGGTGAGCCATCTCTCCAGCCCCCACATTTTTCATTCTTAAATTCACACTCCCTAGACCTAATCTGTTCTAGGTAGTCTACTTGGCCTGAAATGAAAGAGATAAATTAAGGCAAACTATGTTAGTATAATGGTTAATCTTCATTGTCAGTTTGATTGGATTTAGAATTACCTAGGAGATTGGTCAGTGTATGTTTCTTTGAGGTAGATTCCAGAGAGCATTCATTAAGGGGAGAAGACCCAGACTGAATGTGGGTAGCACCATCCCAGGAGCTGAGCCACAGTAACATAAAGGAAAAGTCAGCTCCCAGGACTACCATGGTCTGAGCTGCTCTGCTCCAAAGCCCTCCTCTATAATGATGGGCTGACATCTCAGAAACAATGAGCCAAAATAAATCCTTCCTCCCTTAAGTTGTCCCTGTCACATACTTTTTAAAAACAGTAAAGAAAGTAGTACAATCACTATGCTGATAATGTCTACTTCACAAAGATAAAAGTATAACCCTCTTAAGATGTTTAATGAGAACAGAGCAATCCATAACCATTCATTTCTTCATTTGACATTTCCTAAGCATTCATTTTGTGCCAAGTGCTGCATCAGGTTCTGCAGACACAAAGATAAATAAGATGTTGCCCTCTGCCCTCGGAGCACATAAGTGTGACTCAAATATTATGCCATAAGTGCCTTCTTTTGTTTGTTTCTTTTTTTGTGACAGGGTCTCCCCACAGCCCCAGCTCACCTGGAACTCACTATGTAGACCAGACTGGCTTTGATCTCAGTGATCTACCTGCCTCTGCTGCCTCTCTGAGTGCTGGGATTAAAGGCGTGAGCCACCACACCTGGCTTTTCATAAATCCCTATTTTGAGGGAAGAATTAGAACCTTTTTATATAACCCATGATGCCCTTGAAATGAAGATCTACCTACCTCAACTCCTGAGTGTTGGAATTACAGGTGTATGCCATTACGCCTAGCCACAAATATCTTTTGTATTTTCATAGGAAATGTTTTTAAATGTTGCAAAAAAATATTTTAAGTATATTGCATTTGAGGTAGTAATTTGGAAAAAACAATCAGAGAAGGGCAGATGGCAATAAATGTAATTAAGTCAATAATTTCCTTTTCTAAATAGGGAGGAGTTGCCTACATGCAACACACACCAAGCAATGAGAGCAATGCCCAGATGTAGCAACAGAATGTCCTGTTGTTCTTACTGAGTTGTTCTCATAATGAGTGGCTGTCTGTGCTTAATCTGAATAAAGCTCACAACTGCTCAGTAGCTCCTTGCCAAAAATTCCCCTTCCTCCTCCAGACTGCATGTAGTTGCATTCCAATTACAATGCTAACTGGAATGAGAGCGCTTGAGAGGAAGGGAGGGAAAATACTCAGATATCCATTTTCCTTTGCCCTCCCCACAAAGATTTTAATAATAGTGTTCCTGTAACTCACAAGTTATACAGTCTATTCTAACTAATAGACTTCTTTGCATGTTCTTTGAACTTATACTGTCACTGTAAAAATTTACCACTGCTGAAGTCTAATGTAACTTTTTTTTTTTTTTTTTTTTTTTTTGTCTTTTTGAGACAGGGTCTCCCTGTAGCTCGAGCTGTCCTGGAGCTCACTATGTAGACCAGGCTGGCCGTGAACTCACAAGAGATCCGCCTGCTCTGCCTCCCAAGTGCTGGGACTACAGGCGTGTGCCACCATGCCCAGCTAATGTAACATTTCTAAATGAATTCTAGCAAGTTAGCTACTGCCCTAAAAATAAAGTCCACACTGTGCATAATTCCTGGTTATTGACACATGGCGGCGGCAGCTTGCTTCCTTTTTTTTTTTTTTTTTTTTTTTTCCTTGAGATAGGTTCTCCCTGTAGCCCCTGTTGGCCTAGAACTCGCTATGCAGACCGGGCTAGCCTTGAACTTACAGAGATCTGCCTGCCCCTGCCTCCCAATGCTGGGATCAAAGGCATGCACCACCATGTCTGGCCAGTTTGCATCTTTCTAGTCTGAGAAACCACCTTTACCTCAACTCTCAACGTGAAATGAAAATGAAACAAGTTCTATGGAAAAAATGTACATAACAATTTTTGTATGTAGCACGGTAGTACATACATACTGTAATCACATCACTGGAGAGGTAAAGACTGGAGGAGAGGAATTTAAGTCTACATAGTGAGTTTGAGGCTAGCTTGGTCTACATGGGATCAGACCGCAAAAAAAAAAAAAGTCATTACAGAACTTTTCAATAAGCGAAAGTGTCAAATATAACCCTAAATACATAACAATAATAAGTAAACAATGACAAACAGGCTGTTGAAATTACGCAGCTATTAAAATATGTAAAAATGTTTGACAAAAATATTTTAATATCCCATTAAAAATAAAAGTATACTTAATGTTTAATAAAACATTTTAATAAGGAATACAGACATTGGGTATTTATCAAATATTTACTATGTACAAGTGTACATCAAGAAATAGTATTATCCATGCTTCTTCCCCCCACCTCCTTGAGACAGGATCTCATGTAGCCCAGGCTGACCTGGAACTCCTTATCTTCCTGCCTCCAACTCCCACATGCTGGGATTACAGGTGTGTGTCCAGTTTATTATCTGTTTTAGAGACTAAGAAACTGAAATCTAAGCATAAAAATACTGTAATTGCCTGAGTTGAGATTTCAGCTCAATCTTTTTTTTTTTCTTTAATTTTATGTAAGTATACTGCCTTCATGTGAGTGCACCTGTGTCTCTCAATACCTTGGTGGTCAGAAGAGGACATTGGATTCCCCTGGAACTGGAGTTAAGGGCGGTTCACAGCTTCCATGTGGATGCTCAGAATCGAACCCAGGTCCTCTGCAAGAGCAGTCAATGCTCTTAACTGTGGAGCCACCTCTCCAGCCCCTCAGCTCAATTAATCTTAAGTCCACAACCCAAACTCAACCATTATACAGAATACAACCTGTTTTTTTAAGATACAGCTTTCTCATTATAGGATTGTACTCAGTTAAAACTATTACTGGTGACAGCGTTTCATAAAATAGTCAACTGAAACTTGGGTTACAGAAGGGTTTCTCCAGAGATGAGGAATTCTCTTTCAATAGATAACAGCAGCTTATCACTATAATCACAGCAGCTGTGCTTTAACTGAATGTCTTGAAACAGCCACTTAAAAAAAAAAGACAAAGGTCCTATGCAGCCCTGGATGGCCTGGACCAGGCTGTTTGTCCAAACTCAGAGACCTGCCTGCCTCTGCCGGGATTAAAGGCATGCACCACCACACCCAGCAAACCAGCTGTTTAAGAAATTTTGGGCTTTTTTTTTTTTTGTATTTTTGAGACAGGGTCTCCTTGTAGCCCCAGCTGGCCTGGAACTTGCTATTGCTATGTAGACCAGGCTAGCCTTGAACACAGAGATCCAAGTGCCTCTGCCTCCCAAATGCTGGGATTAAAGTTAGGCCTTTTTTTTTTTTTTTTTTTTTTTTTTTACACACTGCAATATAAACTGGGTTTTGGAGGGATTGTTTTGTTTGGGTTTTTTTTTTTTTTGACTTTTTGACTTTTTGAGACAGGGTCTCTCTGCAGCCCCAGATAGGTTTGTGTGGGGGGGGGTATTGGGGATTGAACCCAAGGCTTTGCTTTATGTTACATAAGTGCTCTGCCACTGAACTATATTCTTAAGTCTTTTTTTTAAGATTTTATTGTTTTTAATTATGTGTATGTGGGAGGAGAGGGGCATGTGCCTGCAGAGGCCAGAGGCATCAGATCCCCCTAGAGTTACAGAGAGTTCCAGTCTTTTGCAAGAGTAGTACATACTATTAACCACTGCTCCATCTCTCCAGCTCCACCTTTTACCCATTTTGAATTTTCTTTTATTTTTATTTTATGTGTATGAGAGTATTGCCTGCATGTATGTAAGTGCACCAGTGTCATTCAATGTCTGTAGAGGTCAGAAGATGGCATTAGATCCCCTGGAACTGGAGTTATGGTTGTTAGCCACCATGTGGGTGCCTGGACTGGAACCCAGGTTCTCTGCAAGAGCAGCCAGTGCTCTTAACCACTAAGCCATCTCTCCAGCCCCTATTCTGAATCTTTTATTTTCTGTCTTTGAACTTCCTAAGTAGCTGAGGGTGACCTTAAACTTCTGATCCTCCTGTTTCTACCTTCTAAATGCTGATATTATAGACATGCACCACCACTCCTGGTTTATGCAGTGCTGGGGATTGGACCTAGAGCTTCTTGCTACTAGACAAGCACTCTACCGACTGAGCCGCATACCCAGCCGAGTGCTTTTTTCTTTTTTTTTTCTTTTTTTTTTTTTTTTTTTTGGTCTTTTTGAGGCAGGTCTCCCTGTAGCCCCAGCTGGTCTGGAACTCACTATGTAGACCAGGCTGGCCTTGAACTCACAAAGATCCAACTGCCTCTGCCTCCCAAGTGCTGGGATTAAAGGTGTGCACCACCACACCTGGCTCAGAGTATTCCCTTTTAACCTAAGTGAGAATCAAATTTGTCTTTGAGAAATGTTTAAATGCTGATAGTATTAAGTATACACACACACACACATTTCATTATGAAAGAATCTGAATCTTTTATTATGCCTTTCATATTAATTAAATGAACTACTTACCAGGTACTAAGTTAAATTTAGAAATGCAATTTGAAGCCAGGTATAGTCTGCACGCCTATAATACCTGTTACTGGGAAGGCTGAAGCAGGAGGATCCCAAGTTCAAGGACTGCCTGAGCTACATATTGAGAACCTGTCTAAAGGAAAAAGACATAAGAGGGAAGCTATGTGCCCATTAGTTTTCAGGAAATGCTGTCAAGTAAATCCTGATCTGTGTATGTCTAGCTTCCCTCCTCAACCAACTCCAAGCCAATTTTAACTGCCTATCACAAGTACCTACTTAGACATTACACCAGCTCCATTTTTATTTATTTAAAATGGAATTCATTGGCTTCCCTAGTGAACCATCTCTTTTTCTTTTGACCCCCTCTAGTTCTGTGTAGTATATCACATGTTTCTAATCATCCAGAAAGCAAATATCATTAACTTTCCCTCTTCCTGACCCCTGCCTGCCCTCTAAAACAGTTGCCAGACTGTATCAGGTATCACTTATCTCTCTGCCTATTTCCATTTTCATTGTTCACATTTGTATAATATTGCTAGCATATTTCATAACATGCCAAAAACCTTCCACATAGAGTATATTGATTGATTCCTACAAGCTTGTGAGTTATGCTTCATATACACAGAAGAGAAACAAAAAATAGTTGCAGGCCAACAAGATCACTCAGTGGGTAAAGGCACTTGTCACTGGGCTGGACAATCTGAATTCAATTCCCCAGAACCCACATGGTAGAAGGAGAGAAATGACTCCCACAAGCTGTCCTCTGACCTCCACATTCATGCACAATGGCACATATGCACCAAGATACACATACACACACAATTAGTAGATGTAACAAAAAAAAAAAATCAAAGCTGTGATTCATCCCAACCTGTTAACTCATAAATGATTAAAAAAAAAAAGCAAACATTTTCTCCAGATCATTTATTTTAAAAGTTCAATTAGATAGCTTTATCTGTTTAGTTCCTCCAATTAAGAGGACCTTTCTACTTCAGTTTTATCTGTGATAATCCTCCCACCTCAAATATTATTCCAACTACTAATCCTAAGCATTATATTCACGCTATTAAACTTCAACTCAACGTGAGACTTTTCTGACTTTCTTTTTTGGCTTGATTTCAGATTCAATTTTTAATCAAATGCCATAGTGACTTCCTTAATCCTAAAGGATCTTCCCTACAAAACAGCATGGGTGACCCATGACCATCACAGGCAAGCTGACAATATGCATCTGTATGAAGTCAAATGCAGTCATTTTGAGAATTCAATCTTCCATTTTTATTTTAGATGATGTGTTATGTTGTGCCTGTGTGTAGGTTTGTGCACTGAGTGAGGTGTCTGAGCAGGGTAGAAGAGGGCATTAGATCCCCTGGAGCTAGAACTACAGGTGCTGCAAGTTGCCCATAGTGGCTGCTGGGAACTGAGCTCAGGTCCTCTGCGAGAACAGTACACTTGTACACATAAACTCTTAACCACTGTGGACTCTGTCGTCATTCATGGGATGTTTTCCTTTCCCTCTGTCCCAGGAAGTTGTTACACTTCAAGAAAGAGTGTGATTTCTGTGTCTCCCGCAGTTTGCTATATAATATTAAACATAAATATGTACTCAGTTGTCAAATCAATGAAAATCCTGAGAAAAACAGACAAAGCATTAGGATAAGGAAACTAAAAAGTAAATAATAAATGAAACTCACTTCTTGAATTTTTTAACCCAATAATCTTCCTGTTCAAATCAAGACAGCCTCCTAAACTACTTGTAGTCTGTCCACCTTCTCTCTCAGCCCAACTACCTACTTTCCTCATAGTAACCTCCCTGAGCCTTCTCTCTCATGCACAATAGAAAGGGATGGGGCTAGAGAGATGGCTCAGCAGTTAAGAACACTAACTGCTCTTGCAGAGGACCTGGGTTCAATTCCCAGCACCCACATGGTGGCTACAAACCGTCCTTAACTCCAGTTTCAGAGGAATCCAAAGCCCTCTTCTGACCTCTGGGGCACTGCACAACACGGGTGCACTCACACACATGCAGGCGATACACTCATACACACAAAATAAAATTAAGTATTTTTAAAAAATCATTTTCTAGCCTTTAAAAAAAAAGAAAGAAAGGGATACCATTGCAAAACAGTCTCTGTGTAAGTCTTCTTTCTACAATAATGTGAATAGGATAAACTTGCAGACTCTAAAAACTGTAGTTCTTCAAATACCTGATAATCTCCTAATAAAGCAAATCAGCAAACAGGCTCCATTTGTAAACACAGGCCACAAGGAAAAAACAGGAAAGAAAAGTGCAAGTATAAAAAGCACTATACTATAATGACAGGCAAGGTGGCTCACTGGGTAAAGGTGCTCACCATGCAAACCTGATGGCCTGATGCCCAGTGCCAGAATTCCACACAAAGATGGAAGGAGAGACTCAACTCCACAAGTTGTTCTCTGACTTGTACATATACACACACAGAAATAACAAACACAGACTATAGTAAAAATAAATAAAAGACATTATAAGCCAGGCATGGTGACTTGTACCTGTGAAACAGGAGGAATGCTGAGTTCAGATCAGCCAGGGATATAGAATGAAACCATCTCAAAAACAAAAACAAAAAACACTATAATTTAAAAGAGCAAGGTACAATAAAATCCATTATTTTGTACACTAAAAATACTAACAAAGGGACTGGAGAGATGGCTCAGTGGTTAAGAGCACTGGCTTTTCTTACAGAGGACCCAGGTTCAGTTTCTAGCACCTACATAGCAGCTAATAACCATCCATAATTCCAGTTCCAGGGACTCCAACGTCCTCTTCAGGCATCCCTGGGCATTACACAACACAGGTGCACTTACACACATGCAGGCAACACTCATCCAAATTAAAACAACATTTTTAAAATACTAATAAAAAAGTATTATCACTTATAATAAATATAAAATATATATGTTAAATATTTCATGAATCAATAGGAAATTACTGTTTAACACTTTTTTTTTTTTTTTGGTCTTTTTGAGACAGAGACGGTCTCCCTGTAGCCCCAGCTAGCCTGGAACTTGCTATGTAGACCACACTGGCCTCAAACTCAGTTTTGGTCTTTTTGAGACAGGGTCTCCCTGTAGCCCCAGCTAGCCTGGAACTTGCTATGTAGACCACACTGGCCTCAAACTCAGAGATCCCCCTGCTTCTACCTCCCAAACACTGGAATCAAAGACGTGTGCCACCTCGCCCACCTAATACTTTTTATTTTAGAGTAGTTTCAGATTTACAGAAAAGTTACAACAGGACCAGCAAGATAACTCAGTGGATAAAGTCACTTGCTGCCAAGCCCTGCACAAACTATGGACTCACAAGCAAAATATACACTGTGTTCAGCCATCAAGTTTGGGGATAGCTTGTTAAGCATTAATACATATTTAAAATGTCATTACCTGAGGAAGGGATTAAGACACAAACTACTAGAGGAAAACATTTCAAGATACTACATAGGCAAAGGCTTTCTGAAAAAAAGACTCCAATAATGGCAAGAACTGACAAACGGGCTGGTGCTGCAGGTCAAGGAAAAGGCATTTGCCACCAAGCCTGATGAGAACATGAGTTTGATTCCTAGATCCTACAATGTGGAAGGACCAAGGGATCCAAAACCCTCTGTAGCCTCCATAGACACCTGCACACACATAGCAGTCACACAGGCAGAAAAAGGGGAGGGGGAGATAAAAATAAATCTTTAAATAAAATATAAAGTGGCAAATTAAGATGGGTGTGAACATTGTAATCCCAGCATTTAGGAGGGTGAGGAAGAATCTAGATGAGTTTAAGTCTAGTTTAGGCTACAGAATAAGACCTTGTCTTAAAAATAACATGCAAATGAATTGACTGCTCTCAAAAGAAAAAATGCTAACAGACAAAAAACAACACATCCTTGGCCATCCAGAAAATGCAAATTAAAACTACACTGAAATTCTATCTCGCCTTAGTCAGAATGGCTACCATCAAGAAAATATATGAGGGCCTGGAGAGATGGCTCAGTATAAAGAGCACTGACTGCTCTTGCAGGGATACCAGGTTCAGTTCCCAGCACCCACAATGGAGGCTAACAACCATCCCTAACTACAGCTCCAGGAGATCCAAGGCCTTCTTCTGACCTCTGTGGACACTGCAGGCCATGTGGTGCATTTCATGAGGGCAAAACACTCATGCACATATAAAAAAGAAAAAAAGAAAACACATGCAAGCCAACAAGATGGCTCAGCAGGTAAAAGTGCCCAGAGTTTGATCCCTGGAATCCAAGGTGGAAAGAAATAGCCAATTCCCAAAAGTTGTCCTCTAATCTCCACACATGTACCATCACACACACACACACACACACACACACACAATTTTTTTTTAATTTTAAAGGAAAAAATGACAACAAACACTAGTAAGCATGCTGTGAAGGGGACACTCATACACTACTGGTGGGATGTAAACTAGTGCAGCCGCCATGGAAATCAGTATAGGGGTTCCTCAAGAAGAAGCAAAACTAGAACTATCATGATTCAAGGATACCTCCTGGGTCTATGCTCTAACGAATCTAAGTCAGCATATCATCACGTTAATTACACAACCATATTTACTGCAGCATTCTTTGAAATATCCATAATATGGCAGCAGTCTAGCATGCCCATCAACAAATGTGGCATGGACACAAATGGAGTATGGAGTATTCAGCTGTGAAGAATGAAATTATGTCATCTTCAGGAAAATGCTAAAATGTTAGCATGAAAATGTCATCTTCATGCTAACAAAATAAGCCCGATTTGGATAAATACTACATGTTTTCTCTCATATACAGAATACAGATTTAAAATATCTGTATTTTAAATAAACATACACCACACACAAAAGAGGCGGAGGGAGGGAGGGAGGGAGGGAGGTAGAAAGGGAACTATGGAGGGGGTCTAAATGTCACAAAACAAGACAGAGTAATCAAGGAAGAAAAAAGGAAATTAGCATTCACTTTATCTCATATGCAGAACCTGTATTTGAATATACATTACATGCATATATATGACATGAAAGCACACAGGGGAACCTAGGAGAAGGAAAGGGACCAGTGAGAGGAGAAAGGGGAACAAAGGAGGCTGATGGGAAGTACAACTAAGCAAAGTACAATGATGTAAATGATATATATGTATGTAGATGTGCTATCGAAACCCACTATTCTGTAAACCAACTAAAAATTAATTTTAAAAGGATAGAATTGTAAGGAATAACACAAAAAGGCTCATTCAAAATGGCTTTTTTTCCCTTTCAACTTTTTCAAAGTTCACAATCACAGAACTATACCCCTCTCCTAATATCTACATCCTCATACCCAATGTCAACAAAACTCTGACAAACCCTGGCCGGACTACCTAGCTGCTGATGGCAGTGCAAATTTAAATGGTCCTAATTAAGACATACCATACCATATAAAAAGAGAGAGCTAGATGTCATAATTTTATACCACAAGTATACTACAAACCCCTCCAGCCAGTTCTCTGCTTACCAACAATAAATCCAGGTATCACCAAGCAAAAACACTCAAAGAGTTGGCTTATCCAGTTAAGACTTTTGACTATAAATAACTTAACCTATTTCTTCATGCCCCAGCTTAGATTCTACTGATCAGAATCTCTGTACACTTAGTGTACAATCTTAGGCCTCTAACAACTTTTATATTTTCTTTTAGAATTTGGAAGTCTCCAAGAAATCAGATAATTGAACCACCCAGTGAAGTCAATGGACCATCGATATCTCCAATCCTGGATTTTGCTAAATTTCTGGCATGTTCCAGTGGTGATTCTATTGATTTTATCTGAGTTTAGTTTCATAAGTTTCTGTTTATTCTGGTCCAGAGCCATCTGGTTTCTTCTGGGTAGACACTTAAAATAAATTTAGTCTGTTCCTTGATTGACCCAAATGAAGTGGCTATTGTTCTGTGTATGTTGTCAGCCCACTTGTCTAAGAGACGTGTTATGGGCTAATTCAATGGACAGAAGGCATCAGATTACAGGATCTATCTCAACTGCTTAGGTACTCTATACACAATTTATCAAATGATAAAGGAAATCCTTTTGTTGTGGGGTCTTTCAACTCAAAAAACTCAAACTCTACTAGGACCCTTGAGTCTTATATGCTAAAATTTACAAACATGTCTGATACTATATAGTATAATCACACCAAGGGCAGTTTATTATTGCAGTGGTTATTTTGGGGAATTTAAATTCTTTTTTTTAAATAAATGAGAATTTCATACATGCATATAAGGTGTTTTGATAAATCCATGCCAACTCCCTCCCCTCCAACTCCTCCCATATCTCCCCATCACTTTCTTCTGATAACTTCATGTGCTCCTTCTTTTATTTATTTTTTTATGGGGATTTTGGCTACTCTAACATTCCCCCCTCTGAAGAGGTAACCCTAGAATCTTTTAAGAGCTCCCAAATACTTTCGACATTTTTTGGCCTTTGAAACAGAGTATGTTGCTAAGAGGCCCAAGGACATTTTGACTTTTAGACAAGAAACTGGCTACTTTTCTTTGGGGTTTTACCCGAACTGCCTAGTCAATTCCTACCTCCTAGTCTTACACCATCCTCTGAAGAGGTTACCCAACTTGGGGACAGGAAATCAGGACGCAGACCGCTCTGGCTTCTTCCATGCTGAACAGGGACGCAGGGTGAAGCAATTGAAGTACCCCTTCAGTGGGTCTATCTAAGACTCCCAAATATCTCTAACGGGAAAAGAAAGTCCTTGAATCAGGAATAGGAGATGTAAAAGAGAAGTAAAGGCAAGAGTAATTAGCATTACAAGTTTTAGACAGGGAACTAGAAACAAGTCAGAACAGGGCAATTTTCAAATGTTCATATGAGAGTCCATTGGAATTTCTTGACAAGGGCTTCCAAAAGCATCCCTCTATTGGGTCCCTCCTCATTTTTCTTTTGTCTGCCAAGGCTGAACTCAAGGGTGATGGATTCAGGATTTGCTTTCACGCACCTTGATAGCTGTTGGAGTGGTTAGAATCAGTGTCAGTTCCTTCTCAAAGGCT
>NW_008345457.1:160282-163825 GCF_000622305.1 Nannospalax galili
ATTATACTTAAGGTCATTTAAGGATCTGTTCCTCAGGGGTCACATGGGTTTGGGAGGAGTGCCTGACTTTCTTTTCCCAGTTCCATCTATGTGAAGATAAGTCAAAGGTCCTGCTCGACCATGTCTGGCTTCACTTGGAAGCATGAATGTGATGTTTCCTCTGAGTTGACCCTCCTCTTTGTAGAGTGGACACTGGTTCAAGTCCATCTTGTGGGGTCTCCATGTCCTCCTTGAACAAGAGGACAGGTGACTCATTCACCACAGTTACAGGACATTTTGAGAAATGGGGGGAACTTAAATTCTAACATAGGCTTTATACCACTTCCCAACACATACACAGTGTCTCAGAACCAAAGGAAGTAAAGCCCACAAAGTAAAACTGCCTTTTTTAAATTTTTATTTATTTTTACTTCATGTATATGAGTGTTTTGTTTGTATTTAAGCATACCAGTGTGTACAATGCCAGGAGAGGGTGTCAAATCCCCTGTAATGGGAGTTTCAGATAATTGTTAGCTACCATGTAGGTGCTAGGAACAAAACCTAGGTCCTCTGCAAGAGCAGCAAGCGCTCTTAACTGCTGAGCCATGTCTCCAGCTCCAAGTTGGCCTCCTTAAACCAACTCATTAAGACATCTAATGCCTTAATAACACAGAATTAAGGTTCTTGAAGAAATCCCTAGCAAACTAAAAAAAAAAAAGAGCTCCTTCTCTGTCCTGACTTCCTGCCTTGAAAGTTCATCTTTCATTCCATCTTCTGGAATCATTCTAACTCTTAAGGTGACAACCTCATCTTTCTTTCACAACTGTCTTATAATGGAATTTCATAGTATATTCTTGCCTTAGCTACCACAGTAACTAAGTCCTATCTCCTCATATGTTGCTAAGGAGCACTATAAAAAGGGACAGAAAACTTCACAGTTGCAATTAAGGACTTAAGTCATGTTGGTTTGTTTGTTTTTGAGACCATAGTCCATACTGGCCTCAAACTCCCTTTGTAGACAATGACTGACCCTGAACTTCTGATCTTCCTGCCAAGAGCTGGAATTACAGGTGGAATTACTGCAGGTTTGTGTGGTGCTAAGTAGGAATCAAACCTAGAGCTCTGTTTATGCTAAGTAAGCACTCTACCAATTGAGCTACAACCTCAGTCCCAGTCATTGTTTTTAAACTTTGACCCCAATTGACTGAACACTCAATGTTTTCCAAGAGGTTTAATATACTTTTAGGCACTTATACACCCAGGCCTGGCAAAATCTCTTCTTAAACTTATAACTACAAATTCCCCTAACAGGAGGTCAAAAATGGTTCCTAAAAAACAGGCTGAAGCTAGACATGGTGACACAGTCCTCTAATCTTAGCACCTGGGAGGTAAAGGCAGGAGGATCAAGAGTTCAATGCCAGCCCTGGCTACACTAACAAGTTTGAAGGTAGCCTGGGGTACGAGACCATTTAAAAAAAAATTTAAACTGATCCTCTACTAGACTGAGACCCTAATAGAGACCAGTTATCATTAATCAGAAAAAAATTGTTGTGGGGCTAGAGTGACTCAGTGGTTAAAAGCACTGGCTACTCTTGCAGAGGACCTGGGTTTGATTCCCAGTACATGCATGGCAGCCAACAACCATCTAACTCCAGTTCTAGGGTACACAATATCCTCTTCTGACCTAAGACGGCACTGTACAACATAGGTACACTTACATACATGCAGGCAATACACTCATACACATAAAATAAATTTTTTAAAAATTTTTATAAGTTGTTTTAGCCAGGTGTGGTGGTGCACGCCTTTAATCCCAACACTCAGGAGGCAGAGGCAGGAAGATCTCTGTGAGTTCAAGGCCAGCCTGGTCTACATAGGGAGCTCCAGGTCAGCTGGGGCTACAGGAAGACCTTGTCTCAAAGACTATAGAGGGTAGGGGGAGGTAGTTGTTGTTTTAAGCTAAAGAAAAGGAAAATGCCAGCTTGGGCAATCCCAGAAGACTTTCTTACCAGAACAGATTGGACCAAAGTCCAAAATTGCAAACAAAATCATTTATGATCACAAGATTTTAAAAATATTTCTATTGAATTTTTGTGTATTTCATACAAAACATCTTAATCATCTTTATGCCCCTTCCTCATTGACCCTCTTCCATATCCGCCCCCCCCCAGTGAAATTCATACATTCATCATCACAAGATTTTTTAAACATTTAGGTAATGGTCTGGTACACATCTGGAAGCAAACTACTACAGGGCCATTTCAGCCCTCTTTAATAGATTAGAACCAGAAATAGCCACATCAACAAAAATGTCAGTGGACTGGCAAATAGGCTGTCCAGCCCTATTTATTTTTTATTTTTATTTGTATGAATATACTAGCTGCATGTATGTAAGGGCACCTGTGTCATGCAATGCCTGCGGTAGTCAGAAGAGGGCACTGGAACCCCTGGAACTGGAGTTACAGACAATTATTAGCTGCCATGTGCGTACTGGGAATAAAATCCTGGTGCTCTCAGAGAACAGGCTGTGCTCTTAATCCCTGAGTCATCTCTTCAGCTCCATTGATAACACTCTTATAGTCTCTGCTCTTATTATTCAAAAAGAACTTGGTTTTCTGTTAAGGGGCCAGTCTATAGATTAGTAATAAAGAGTCTTCTATTTCTTTTTTTCTTTTTTTTTGGGGGGATGTCTTTTTGAAGCAGGGTCTCCCTGTAGCCCCAGCTGTCCTAGAACTCACGATGTAGACCAGGCTGGCCTTGAACTCACAGAGATCCACCTGCCTCTGCCTCCCAAGTGCTGGGACTACAGGCGTGTGCCACCATGCCCAGCTTCTATTTCTACTTTTAATTCCTTCCCACTAAGCCCAAAGCACCAGCAAGTAACATAACAGTACTGTGATTATCCTCCCAGTCTCACAAACCCTACCAATTTTAATTAGTCCATCAGAAAAGGAAGATATAATACAGTATATGTCTGCTCCAGCCAATTTACTAGGTTAGAATTTGTTCTATAAATACTATGATCAAATTAAATCCTCTACAGAGGGTACATTTTTAGTGATTCCAAATCAAATTACAACACTTTAAACACCTTTGCTTCTTGTACTTAACTCAGACCAGATTCCTGTAATCTGGCCTGAAGAGTCTAGCAACAGGCAGAAGATATGAAGCTGACCCCACTGAGAGCTCAAACTGAGCTTCCAGCTCTCATCTACATATTCCCATTTTCATCAGCTATGGTTACATATTGCTGAATAGTTTATTTTTAAAATGATAAGCTTTAGGCATAGCAGCACATGCCTATAATCCCAGGACTCTATAGAGGCTGAGGAAGGGAGGATTGAGAGTTTGAAGTCAACTGGGGCTACACAGCAAGACCTAGTCTCAGGGGCAAATAAAAATATTTAAAAATCAAAAGTCATTTCACATGAAAGTCATAAAGACCAAAAAAAAATTTAAAAAATAATAATAAAATATACTGTTTCATACAGATAAGCTCTTTTTTTTTTTTTTTTTTTTTTTTTTTTTGAGAAAGAGTCTCCGGGAAGCCCCAGCCCCCCGGGA
>NW_008345457.1:163961-195274 GCF_000622305.1 Nannospalax galili
CTCTACATATCTGATTATTACTAGTCACATTCGGTTACTTTCTGAGCTCCTTGGCATCTGAGCATGGATTTAAAGTCATCAGGTAGATTTCAGTGGTAATGTTTTTCATATATACTAATTAACATGAAGTAAATTTTTATGCTTCTTCCTCAAATGTAATTTTTAATTTATTTTTGTGTATTTCATACAGAACATCCCAAACAATCTTATTCATCTTTATACCCACATCCCAAGTGGCACCCTCCCATAGCTTCCCCACCCCTACTGGAGCCCATATACTCAGTCATCCCTGTTACTGTCCACTGTGTTACCAGTGCCCCCAGCCATTACCCAGTGCTGGTCCATTCACTGAGTCTAGTCAGCCTATCTAGTTTCTTGTTTTAGGAAGATCAGCTCTTCATCTAGTAAGCAAGCAGTTGCCAACATTCCTTTAGGTAAGATTGGGGTCTGCTGTTCATTTTCCCAATTCTATGCTGGGTTACTGTCTGAGAGTCTCTTGGGCCACGCTGGCTGTGGTGGGTTGAATGAAAATGTCCCCCATAGGCTCCAAGTATTTGGACATTTTGTCCCCAGATGATGGCGCTGTTTTCGGAGGTTTTAGCGGTATGGCTATCCTGGAGGAAGCACATCTCTGGGGGTGGGCTTAGAGAGTTCTTAAGTGCCAGATCTCCAGTTGCTCTCTTGCTTCCTGTGCCTGCGTGATAATGTGAGAGCTTAGCTTCTGCTGTGCATGCTCCAGCCACCTCCAGCCACCATGCCTCCCTGCCATGATGGACTGTAATTCCCCTGGAACCATAAGCTCAAATAAACTCTTCCTTTTGTAAGTTGTTTTGGTCAGTGTTTCTATCACAGCAACAGGAAAGTGACTAATACACTGGCCAACAACTCAAAGGAAGGTATCTCCTGTCTGGCATTGTTTCTTGTTATGTAGCCTTTAGCTATACACATGGACTCTTAAAAAATTATACGAGCATTTTAATCTTTCCTTTTGGGTGTTTAAGACCCTACAGTTGGCCCAGATTAACCAATTTATTTTTACTCTTAAGGTCGTCTGAGGCTCTGTTCCTCAGGGGTCAAACGGGCTTGGGAGGAGCCCTTGGCTCCTTTTACCAGTTCCATCTATGTGAAGATAAGTCAAAGGTCCTGCTCAACCACGGCTGCCTTCACTTGGAAGCATGGAGGAAATGTTTCCTCTGTGTTGACCTTCCTCTCTTTGTAAACTGGACACTGGTTCAAGTCCATCTGGTGGGGTCTCCATGGCCTCCTTGATCAAGAGGACAGGTGACTCACCAGTTACAGGACATTTTGAGAGATGCTCCATAATCCCCTGGAACTTAGTTGACCTTGTATAGCAAGGAGCAAAAACTGTCCTCTAAGTCCCTCTGACCAGATTAGTATAGGCCTCAAAGTATGGCTGTTAAACATCCAAGAAGTTTAGTTCCACCAGTCTGGTACTTTTAATTATCATGTGCTACATAGATAAAGCCTGGGCAAAAACCAAATGTTCTGAGATAAACCTGGACAGATATATACTATGTTCCTTGAGCTAGCTGTATGTATAATTTGTCAGTAGGTTGTTGGACTAATATGGTTCCTTCTGGTTTTTTGTTTGTTTGTTTTTTAAACTAGCTAGGCATTATTTATCTCTCTCATTGTCTAACCCTTCCACCATGGTTTCCCCATTTTTCCCATTTCTCCCTTAATAATACCTTTCTCCTATGGTCCCTCCTCTCTTGAGAGCCTTCTTTCTCTATCCCCAAGGTTCCTTGTATAACACCCCCCCATTAAAATAACCCCATTTTTATCCACATCTCCCTTATTAACACCTGCTTCCTGTTGTTCTCTTTCGGGTTCTTTTCCTTTACCTCTCTGGTTCCTCTTCATTATCTTTTTTTTAAATATTTTTTATTTATTACTTTTATTTTGTGTGTATGAGTGTATTCCCTGCATGTACGTCAGTGCACCTGTATCACACAATACCCGCAGAGGTCAGAAGAGGGCTTCAGATCCTCTGGAACTGAAGTTTTAGATGGCTGTTAGCGACTATGTAGGTGCTGGGATTCAAACTTGAGTCCTCTGCAACAGTAGTCAGTGCTCTTAACTGCCGAGCCATCTCTCCAGCCCCCAGAAAACTTTCTAACCTAAAGTTTTGCCAGTGGTATTAATGGCCATGCAATCACTCCTAATCTTATTTACTCAGTCTTATGCCCAAAAAGCATATTACCTTTCCTGGGTGGAAAGGACACCTAAAGAACTATTTCAGGTCCTCCCATCAACAGTTACAACAGCCAAGTTTCAAGGCGCCAGTGCATGGGTTTATGTGAAAACATACTGACAATACTAACCAATGGATTTCTGTCCTCAAACAATCTGAATCTGAATCTAATAAAAAGCTTCCACAGCAGATGACTCCAGGAAACACTTAACTTGCCCCAGGCCCCCAGACCAAACTGATGACTATAGAGTAAAATAGCTCCAGCACAAGACATTTTAAAAACTAAAAAAAAAAAAAAAAAATTAATTTGTTCCTTTTAAAATTGTTACAGCATTATCCTGGTGATTTAATTCAAATATGAAGTAACTGTTGCCTATCAACAACACAGAGATTTTGCTTCTCTAAGAAAAAAACGAGAAACTTTTGTGGTTGTTTAGATTTTAAAGACCTACTCCATTTTTTCTTCCCCAGACTATTTAAACACTTGTGCTGGATCAGGTTCCCTGGGGTCAGTAAAACTTTTTTTAGTACTCAATTTTTAGTCTCAGTCTTTTTTTCTTATAAGTACCTTTACCCAGTATTAAATTCTAACTCATTTTTCTCTCTCCTCAAATTTAATAGCATCACCAATTCACATGGTCATCAAGGAAATCTAGAAGTTAATCTTACGCACCAGTCACATACCTCTTATCGTAAGCTTTCTAAACAGGAACTCAGACTACATTACTTACCTGCCTAAAGACACTGAATGGCTGATACCTAAACATACATGGACCTTTCATCTACCATTCTCCTTGAAACACAAAATGCCTCCATTACTACTCCTCAGCATGCATATATAAAGGATATATCCTTTAAAATTGGATAAAGCCTTAAAAACTGGGCACAATCATCACTGACCATCTACTCTGAAAGTGATCCAGTCTACTCAGGCCTCTATTGACCTCATCAAATTAGGTTTTCTTCAAATTAGTCTTCTTAGGATACTATGCTCACACTGAAAGCTATCTTAAGAACAAAGGCAGAATCTATATATCTCTTCTCCTACCTCACTGCATGACACATATCAAGGCCTCACTGAATATTCATTTACTGAATGAACGATGCTCTTTAGACTTTCACTACTTTAACGGTCTCAGAGGTCTATTTGTTAAGAAAGAAACAAAAACTTCAGTGAATAGATACTATCTCCTAGGTATTATCTTCCATATAAACTGTTTTTACTTTTATAATATATAGTTTTATTCATAAAAAATTAAGACTCAGAACCTTAAAACTATGCAATGTAAAAAGGATTAAAATCAAATTTTTCACCTCAAAATCCATACTCTCTACTATATTTTAAAGTAACTTTATTTAAATGTAACTGGCAATACATTTACCATATTTAATACACAAATATGTATATAATGCATACATGCGTAAAATATGTATATATACATTCCAGTAACAAAACTCTTCCCCACTACATTTTGCTACTTATTTAATAAATGTTTATCTTTTTATTTTATTTTTTATGTGTATGAGTGTATTGTCTGCCTGTATGTGAGTGTACCCATGACGTGCAATGCCGTGGAGGTCAGAAGAGGGCTTCAGATTCCCCCTGGAACTGGAGTTAAGGACAGTTCATAGCCACCATGTGGTTGCTGGGAATCAACCCAGGTCCTCTGCAAGAGCAGTCAGTGCTCTCAACCGCTGAGCCATCTCTCTAGTCCCATAAATGGATTTATTTTTAATTATACATATGTATATGTGTCTTTGTGTTTCTGCATGTGTGTGCAGGTGCCTGTGGATGCCAGAAGCCTCAGATACGACTGGAGATGAAATTTCCAGAGGAAGCAACTAAGAATTCTGGAAAATAATCTTGGAGATGGAGACTGATATCCAAGGACAAAATCTTGAAAATGACTTCTTAGTAACACTGTAGTAGAAAGGTTAGAGAATAAACTGATAAAAAGAAGAAGGGGAGGGGCAGCAGCAAAAGCTGCTAGAAAGATGGCTTGGCAGGTGTGGTGGCGCACACCTTTGATCCCAGCACTCAGGAGGCAGAGGCTGGAGGATCCCTGTGAGCTGGAGGCCAGCCTGGTCACATAGCAAGTTCCAGGCCAGCTGGGACTACAGGGAGACCCTATCTCAAAAAGATCAAAAAAGAAAAAGAAAGATGGCTCAGGGGTTAAGAACACTTGCTGCTTTTGCATAGAACCCAGGTTTAGTTGCCACATCCTCATGATGGCTCACAATCATCTGTATCTCTAGTTCTGGGGATCCAACACCCTCTTCTGGACTCCTCAGGCACCAGGCACACATGGTGTACATACATACGTTTGGGCAAAACCATTAATACACATATAAAATAAAAAGAAAAAAGGAAGATAAACAATGTTAATAAAATTTGAAGAACAGCAGCAAAAAGAGACAGCAAGGCTGGGGAGATGGCCCAGTGGGTAAAACACTTGCCCCACAAACATGAGGACCTGAGTTCAAATCCTCAGAACCCACATAAAGGCAGGCACAACACAGATGCAATCCCAGTGCTCCTACAACAAAATGGAAGGCATAGATAGGAGAAATCCCTTAACCCTGGGAGGCTAGCTAGCCTGGGATAGGTAGCAGTGAACTCATAGAGACCCCTTTCTCAAAAAAGGTAGAAGGCAAGGACCAACATGCAAGGTTCTCCTCTGACCCCCACATTCACAGTTTAGAACACACAAAAGAAGAGAAAGCAAACAGAAAGGCAAAGCTAAGAGAACAAAGGCTATAAGACATTAACAAGGTAAGATATCAAAAAAAGCCTATTCAGAACTACAGGAAGAGAGCCGGGTGTGGGGCATAGGCCTTTAATCCCAGCACTGGGGAGGCAGAGGCAGGTGGGAGCTCTGAGTTCAAAGTCAGCCTGGTCTACATAGTGAGTTCTAGGCCAGCTGAGGCTACAGGGAGACCCTGTCTCAAAAAGATGCCCAAAAAAAGCTCCAGGAAGAGTCTCGAATAAAGGAGAAAAGAGTTTTGTCCTGAAATCTGTAAGAAATCAATGTGGTAACGTGAATGTAAAGCAAAATACTGAGATCTAGGCTTTAGGGGAGAAATTAAAGGTCTTAGGACCAAGGAAAGATGTAGAAACAACTCACAAAAGATACTTCTAAGTGTTAACTGAGTTTAAAAGAATGTTTTGGTATATTTCTCCATATCCTTAGTTTATATTTTCTTATAGTTTTGTTTTCTTGCTTTGATATCAGAGTAATATTAATTTAATAGACTGGTTGAGAGATAGCTTTTCCTATAGAACCTCAAAGACTTACAGAAGAACTGGGATTAATTATTTCACTGAATTTGTCACTTAATCCATGTTGTACTAGACTCTTTCATAAAAGATCTTTCATTACTGTTTCAATCTACTTACTTTTTACACATTACAGACTGTGTTTATTCTTGAGTCAGCTTTGTTAGTATACATGTGCATATGGATCTGTCCATCTAGGTCACCTGGTTTGATGATACTTCATTTTTGTAGAATTCCCTTGTAATCTTCACTGTTTTAAGTAATAAACATTCACTTCAGAATTTTTTTTTTAAAATGTTTTGGAAAACACAAAAGGAAAGTACCTGGAAAGAGCTATCTAATTTTTAATTTTTTAAAGTATTTTATTTAATAGTTTTATTTTATGTATATGACTGTTTTGCCTGCATGTTTGTAAGTACACCATGGGCATGCAATGCCCACAGAGGCCAGAAGAGGATATTGGATCTCCTGGAACTGAAGTTAAAGATGGTCGTTAGCCACCATGTGGTTGCTGGGAATCGAACCTGGGTCCTCTGGAACAACTGCACTATCTTTCCAGCCCTCTTTTTAATTTTTTAATCTTATATGTATTAGTGTTTTGCCTATTTGGATGTAAACATAGCATGTGCATGCATGCCTAAGAGACCAGAAGAGGATGTCAGATCCCCTGAAAGTGGAGTTACAGGTGGTTGTTAGCCACCATGTGAGTGCTGGGAATCAGACCCAGGTCCTCTGAAAGAGCGGCCAGTACTCTTAACTGCTGAGCTATCTTTCCAGCCTATTTAATATTTTAAACAAATGTTTACAGCTAAAAGGCCTGAAACTACCTACACTGAGATTATACAACCTGAACAAAGAAATGCTCTCCCCCTGCAAGTCTGACCTTCATGAGCAAAGTGGTTTTACAAGAGGACGATGACTGACAGACTAGTCACTTGAAATGACTGAACACACCATTGGTTTTGCACCTAAGAAGGTGAGGTATAAAGTTAATGTAGATAGCCGGGAGTAGTGGCACATGCCTGTAGTCCCAGTACTTGGGAGGCAGAGGCAGGTGGATCTCTGTGAGTTCAAAGCCAACCTGGTCTACACGGCTGGGGGTACAAGGAGACCCTGTCTCCAAAAAAAAAAAAAAAAAAGTTAATGTAGATAAAGTGGTTAGAAAAATTCTAGAAGGGATTGTCTTATTTTTAATAGTTTTCTAAAGTCTTTATATTTGAATCAAAGAGAAAATAATTTCTGATTATTAACCAAGTGGGAATTTTTATAAATGTGTGATCCTGCTTAAACTAAATGCCACAAAAGAAAGGGAGCCAGTTACTCTCTAAGTATATAGGCAGTTTACCTGCCAAAACTCAAATTAGCTCCTGCCACCACACAAACTGGTCCAACAGGCTGGGTGTGAAGAGTAAAGCCAGAGAATGTCTGTTGACATTGTTAATCTAATATTTTTATTTGAAACCTCTAGGACAACTAAGGTAGGAGGGAAGAGAACAAATGACCAGTGTTGAAACAAATTTAGCACTAAACGGTTTTTAAAACTGTTCTTATTCAATTCTTAGCTGGGGGTGGAAGGCTGGGAGTCTTAGAAAATTATAAGAACTACCCAGAGTTTGCTTCTTGTGAGCAAGTTGCTTTTAGAAGCCAGATCTTAACATATGTTCAGAGTCCTACTTTACCAGCGCTCTTAGTTCTTGGCTGTCTCTGAAAAGCATTGATGAATCAAGTGATGTGGTAAAGAATAGGCCAGTGAGATAGTGCAGCAGATAAAGTAGCCTGCCAACCTGCATTCAATCCCTGAAACCCACGTGGTAGAAGGAAAGAACCAACTCCCAAAAGTTGTCCTCTAACCTCCATATGAACACTATGTGCAACCCTCCATACACACAAATAAGTGCAATTTTTTTCTTTTTATTTAAGACAGGCAAACAGGAGAGTCTGTTAGTTTTACTACTTGGAGCACCAGCAACAAGAGCAGTTCAGAAGAGTACTGGGCAAAGCTTGAGTTTGTGCACAAATGAAAAGTGAAAACACAGGCAGAAATGAAAGCAGACTACTTCTTTTTTAAAAAAATGCAAGAGTTAAAGGAAATAGGTTATAGTAGGACTCTTAAAGTAAGAGACACATTCGGATATTTAAGTTAAAAAAGAGGAAAAAGGTACCTGACAAAGTTCCAGTGTCCAGATAAAGGAATTAAAAGATACAGAACACACCTTGATTGATCTTTACCAGCGCAGCTCCTCTAATCTATTCTTTTAGAACACAAAATATACTTAACTCCTTCCCCCAAAAAACATGTAACAAAATAAAACAGAAATACCAGGCAAGACTCTACATGCGACTTCTGCTCATGCCCTACTGGACATGAGAAGCAGCTGTACCGTACCACTGACACTAAGTATACAGTACTTCCCAGGTTCTGCAGAACAAGTTGGTTGGATTAGTTCCAGCAAGTCTGTGTTCATAATATTATTCCCACTCTACAGATGGAAATTAAAGATTAGAGAGGATTAGCACTCCACTATCATACACCACCTCTGATCATCTGTTAGCTACTCCATCACTCCAGGGTTATTCTAAGCTTCTTTCTTTAAAAAATGGAAAAAAGACAAAGCTTTTAATCTCTAGAAGCTTCAAGTGTTGGCACATTCATCACAAATGTCTCCATTAGCTCAAGTGTCTGAAGCTAGACCATTGAACTGTCCTGTGTAATCCACACCACATGGTTAATAACTGACCATGCCCGAGCATATTCCTACCTTCAACCCTGCCAAAGGATGTGTGCCTGGTAAACCAAACACCATTTCCCATTGACCTGTCCTCAAGCAGCTATGAGAAAGAGTAGCAGTCAAGGGAAAAAACTCAAATTCAAACCAATCACTTCACTTATTTTACCTAAAACCTGATTCTAAAAGAAGTTAACAAGCTCTCCACCTACCCGCCCCCCGTTTTTTCCTAGCTGAAAGGAAAAACGAACCCAAAAGTAACTACTTGAAGGAAAAAAAAAAAATTGTTCAAGGTGTCCAGACCTCTTGTGTCAAGAGACCTAAACAATTTTTTTTTTTTTTTGGTCTTTTTGAGACAGGGTCTCCCTGTAGCCCCAGCTGTCCTGGAACTTGCTATGTAGACCAAGCTGGCCTCGAACTCACAAAGATCTGCCTGCCTCTGCCTCCCAAGTGCTGGGATTAAAGGCGTGCACCATCACGCCCGGCTTGAAACCTAAACAATTTAAGAAGTCAGTTAAACACAGAGGGCGCTTAGAGACAGGAGTAAAACATGTCTGGGTTCAAATTACAACTCCCCAAACACTGTGAGCCCTTGAAGGAATTAGCCTCTATGAGATAATTACAGATACAATTATTTTTATTCATCTACCTTGCAGTACTGCTTTGAGAATTAAGTGAAATGGTTTAGGTAAATAATTTCTTAAACTATGTTAAATAAGACACAAAAAAGGGTAGCTCAGAGGTAGGGCACTTGGAGAATCCCTTCATTCCACCTCTTGCACCACAAGAGAAAAAGAGAGTGATGGAGAGGAAAAGAGAAAGAATATGGTAGATTTGTGGTATTTATACAAAATAGTGGGGAGATATAACACACACACACACACACACACACACACACACACACAACCTTCTTTTGGAAGGGGAAATGGTCTCACTGTGTAGCCCTGTCTGGCCTAGAGCTCACTATGTAGACCAGGCTAGCCTTGAACTCAGAGATCCACGGCTCTGCCTCCTAAGTGCTAGAATCAAAACAATGAGCCTGGCTTTCTATACATTTCTATTTATTTATTTATTTATTTTTGTGTCTGGGGGAGTTACATGTATGCAGGCCATGATGCACATGCAGAACTCAAAGGACAACTTATGGGAGTCAGCCCTCTCCTTCTACCATGTACCAGGGATATAACTCAGACCTTTAGGCTTGGTGGCAGGTGCTTTTACCTGCTGAGCCTGGTTACTGGCCCACATGTAGTAACTATTAGAATTACTCTAGTGACACATTCCTCTATACCCAGATACTAGAAGGTGGTCAGGGTTCCTTAGAATAGATAGCAACCCTGAGTTGTGGCACGTGCCTGTAATTTCAGCACACAGGAGGCAAAGATGAAGATCAGTGTTTAAAGCCACCTCAGCTACACAATTCAAAGCCAGTACATGAGATCCTATCACCCCCAAAGAGAGAGAGAGAGCAAGCAATTACCTTTATTCTCACCTGGAGAAGCAAAAAATCCACAGGGACTGGTAACTCAAAACATATGCTTCAGAATTTTGGACATTATTGCAAGGCTTTGTCAACTGCTTCTAAGTCAGCCCCTTTATTTTGGTTTAAAAAAAAAAAAGGTAAAAATCACTTTTTTTGCTCTTCTAACTTGCAGCACCTCTGTTTCTTTTAAAGGCCTCCTCTATTTCCAATGTTAGCACCAGCACATTTCATGGCTTGCCTCTCAGTTAATTGTATTCATGGAAAAATTATAAATAATAATTTTTTAAAAAAACAGAAGCAGAAAAAAAGAAACATTTTTCCCTAGGCCCTTCATTCATACCTACCCAAGTAACATTCCAAGTAAAATGTTTGCATTTAGCCAAGTAAATACAATACTTAGCAAATATTTGCCATACAACACAAGAATAACCACTAAATGTGTTATATTCACTTTAGAGCAAGCTTAAATTCCAGACTCTATTACCTTCATTGATTTATTGTTCTCCTAACATGAATGAGCTCACAACTTCAATTAGAGGCATTATAGATAACAGTAAAATTCTGGTCCTACAATTCTGAGGTTTCAACAATATGCCTAAAATACCAAATTTCAGTACTAAACCTTACTTAGTGGTAACTTAAGAACATGGGCAATGAACAACAACAACAAAGACTGCAGTTTTATATTTTTCATGCAAAGCCCTCATTAAGCCAGGCTACTCAGGAGGTTGAGACAAGACTGACTGAGCTCAGAAGCTCAGGGCCAGCCTGAGCAACAGAGCAAAACCATGTCTCAAAATAGATAATAAAGCCAGGTCAGGTAGCACAGCTACATGGAGGCTGAGATAGGAGCACAGCAAGTTCAAGGCCTGCTTGGGCAACTCAGTGAGACACTGGCTCAAAAAATACGGAAAGGGCTTGGAGATATCTAGCTCAGTGGTAGAGCAACTGCCTAGCATGCATAAGGCCCCTAGTCTAATGCCAAGTACCACAAGCAGGCGTGGGGATGAGGTAATTTTGTTTGTACACAAAAATAACAAGCAAAGACTATTTGATTCTGTTTCCTCATAAATATAACCTAAAGCTACAGATATACTATATTTTTACTTATTTTTCATATAAATGTATGTTTGGAGTTAGGTATGTAGATCAGTTAATAGAGTACTTACCTAACGTAACTGAAGCCCTGAGTTCAAATCTCTAGCACCACATAAACTAGGTGTGGTAGTGTATGCCTGTAATCCCAGCATTCAGGGGGTAAAAGCAAAAAATCACATTCAAGGTCATCTTCAGCTACCTAATAAGCTAGAGGTCAGCTTAGGACTCATTAGATCCTTTCTCAAAAAAAAAAAAATATATATATATATATATATACATATACACATATCTATATATATGCACATGCATGTTTGTGTCTGTGAGATTCTGAGAAACAGCTTCTAAATTGTTCACCCTATTAAAAAGTTCCAAGTCTAATACTCAATGTTGGACAGTAGGCAGGAATATCTCTGCACCATTTGAAAACACTAAGAATGCGATGTACACATTCCAGAGATTCTGGAGCTATGTGACAGACGTCCTGTCCTTAAGTATTTTACAGTCCAGCTGGAAAATGTGATTAGGAAACAAAACAGCCACAAACATATGAGTGTTAAATAATTACTGCTAAATTGATTTATCAAAACATTTACAGTCAGCACAAAAGGTAGCGCAAAACAGAAAAACACAATTAATAGAACAAACATTTACCAAGCACACAAAGATGTCAAGCCACTGTATATGGAAAATAAACATGAAGTTCCATCATCTGGCAAGACACTTAAGAACTGCGGAAAACATATATAACATGACTTAAGTGTGAAGAGTTTCTGAGATTTCAGAGGAAAGAGCTCAAATAAACTTCCAAATTATTTGTAGATAGGGCAGAAGGTAGAATTTTAACTAAATTCTAATATGTTTAACCAGCAGAAACCAAACTAGAGAAAGAATAACCCAGAAGAACAAAAAATAAGTTAAATAAATAAAAGATAGGAGAGGCAAATGAGATATCTGAGGGAGAAAAGAAGTATCCCAAAGTTGCTAGAACTTAGGTTAAAGAAAGAAAAACAGGGGCTGGAGAGATGGCTCAGTGGTTAAGAGCACTGACTACTCCTGCAGAGGACCCAGGTTCGATTCCCAGTATCCCGTGGCAGCTACAAACTGTCCTTAACTCCAGTTCCAGGGGAATCCGAAGCCCTCTTCTGACCTCTAAGGCACTGCACAACACGGGTACACTCACATATATGCAGGCAATACACTCATACACATAATAATAAATAAAATTTTTTAAAAAGAAAGAAAGAGAAACGGTAAGGCTTAAGAGGCAGACTGGGGTTAACTTCTGGAATGGCTTGACTGACAGGTTAAGGAGCCTGGATCTGATTCTGTCCACAACAGACTATCAACAGTTTCCAAGCAGGAAGACATGATCAAAGTGATGATCTGGGTAAAAGAATCTGTCAGTGATATCCAGAATGAACTTCAGGAGAAAATAAAACCATGTGTCTGTTAATTACGAGAACAGTCTGATGTCAAAAGACTGAATTACAGTAGAAGAATGAGTAAAACTAAAAAGGAAGGGATGGATCAAGAGAAAGAGTAGGACTTAACAATTAATTAGGACTCGAGGAATAGTGACTCAATTCTAAACCCCAAGTTCCTTGCTTAGAAATGCTATATTAAATCCTGACAAGCTACTGGATAGCCTTCCATCTCAGTCAGTCCTATTTCCATGCACTCAACCAAACGAGAGATAGAAACGACTCAAGAAAAAAAATGTATTTGTACTAAACACGTAAACTCATGTAATCTAGACTGGCCTCAAATATAAAACTGGTCACTATATAACTGAACAATATCTTGACCTCCAGATCCTATCTACCTTTCAAATAATGAGATTAGAAACAGATGCCACCATCCCCAGCTCTCAAATTCAGGTTTTATTACTTAATAAGTACTGAATTCCCTTTATACAACTGGTACAAACTGAATAAAATAGATTCCTGTGCCCAAAGTTTCAGCCTACTAAAAGACAAAATATAGCAGTAAACATAGTTTTTCAGTCAAGCATGGTGGTACACGCCTTTAATCCTAGCACTTGGAAAGCAGAGGCAGGCAGATCTCTGTAAGATGGAGGCCAGCCTGATCTACATAGTAAGTTCCAGGCCAGCTGTGACTACAGGGAGACCCTGTCTCAAAAGGACACCCCCCTGCCAGAAAAAAAGTTATTCAAGAAACATGTCTTTTAAAAAAAAAAAAAGAGTATAGTTATCCTTAATTTTTATCCCCAAAATTAAAGCTTGTGAGTTTGGAATATGAATCAGAGCTTTATTAATAAGGCTCTGATGCCAAAATGCATTCAAGATGACAGACCTGGTGCTGCTGGGACTCAAGGCATGCCCCACCATGCCTAGCTAAAAAACTTCACAATTAAAAAAATATATTATTTTTATTTTATATGTATGAGTGTATTGCTTGCATATATGTGACTGCACCCGTGTCCTGCAATGCTGAGGAGGTCAGACAAGGGCTTCAGATTCCCCTGGAATTGGAGTTGAGAACAGTTCGTAGCTGCCATGTGGGTGCTGGGAATCAAAACCGGGTCTTCTGCAAGAGCAGTCAGTGCTCTTAACCGCTGAGCCATCTCTCCAGCCCCCAAAATTCACATTTTTTAAAATACTGTTCTCTCTTACCTACAAAACTGTCAAACACTAAAAAAAAAAATGCTAATATTCATCGCTGGTAATGCATTTTCACAAGGTCAGCTTTTGGTCATTTGTGAACAATTCTAATGTAGGCCCTCTTCCAAGAAAAAATACACAAGATTGCACAGAACTCGAGTCTCCTAACCTGATCTGCTCACTTTAGCTTTACTATTCCAGAACTTTCCTCTGCCTCTCTCTGCTCTCCTTCTGTGTGAGAGGTTACATTCACCCTTGTATTCTTTCAGTAGTATGTGCCCTCATTTTGGCTTTCTCAGATGGGAGAAGTAGAAATACTTTTTCTGAGATCTGGCAGTTCTAAATGCCTTTATTCAGTCTTCATATTTGGCTATCTCTATCACTGGTTCTAAGCTAGAAATCATCCTTCAGAATTCTGAAGACATTACACTACCATCTCATCTCTTCCTTCTGGTAATGCTGTAGAGAAGTTCTAATTCTTCTAATTCTTAATGTGAAAGTGAAAGGTCTAATGCACAGAAAGACCCTTTCTCTCCTACTTGGCAACTGATGGTTTTCTTTACAGAGAACCTGACAAGGTAGCATGGATTGGGAGACTCCAAAATTCAGAAGTGTTTTCTCTGGGGCTGTTTAATTTTGGACAGAAACGACTTGTTCATAAAGAATAAAATACATAATTGGCTATTACTGTTGTGGGAGCTGAACAGTGCAAGGGGCCTGTTAGTTTCACCATTTAAGACATGGTCAGGGGCCTCACTTTCAGATAGGTGTTTCTCTTCCACGCCTACAGTACATTATCCCTGGACCAGGATCTAGTTGGGTTAACTTTTCCCGTAAGCTAAGACTTGAGTTTTGTGCAAGGTGTGATAATAATCACCTGCCTTATCAGGTGGAGGTACACAACCTTTCAAAGACTTTAACCATCTCCCAATTTTAGGTTCCTGCCCCACCTACACCCTCAGAGATAACCTGCTGCCTCCCATTCCTGGGTCTTTCTAGAGATCTTTGACACTGAACTGGCTGAATTCTGCATGGACTTACTATGTACCTTTGTACAAGTAGAGAAAACTTAATCTGAAATCTGAATAAACTATGGATTTCAGTTAATTCTGTACCAATATTGGTTCATTAATTTTAACAAACATACCATACTATAGTAAAATTAGTTTATAAACTGGGAATACTGGATTTGGGAAATACAGGAATTCTATACTATCTTCACAATTTTTCAGTAAATCTAAAAGTATTCTGCAATTTGAGACAATAAACAGGCAAACGAATGAATATGAATATTAACTATGGTAAGTCTTAAGTTAAAGGTGTTATGAGAGAAAATTTAGGATAGGAGGCTACTTTAGACAGCAGTTAGAAACTCTTTGAGGTGAAGCTTGACCAAGCACAGAAAGAGTCAACAAAAGAAGCTTCTGGGGGACTGAAGAGATGGCTCAGCAGTTAAGAACACCAGTTGTTCTTGCAGAAGACCCAGGTTTGAATCCCAGCACCCATATGGCAGCTAACAACTATCCGTAACTCCAGTTCCAGGGGATCCGACAGCCTCTTCTGTTCTCCACCAGCATTGCACGACACCGGGCACACTTACCTACATGCAAGCAATACATACATACACATGAAATAAAAATAATAAATAAAAAAATAACTTTTAAAAAAAGAACCTTCTGGAGAAGAAAAGACTAAGGCCTAGCCATAGAAAAGAAATTGGCCTTTTCAAGAAATCACAAGAAAATCAACATGACTAAAGCACAGAGAGCAAAGGAAACCCAGCCAAGAACCAGGTCACACAGGGTGTTGAGCAGATAATGTCCACTTCACTCAAAGCGTAATGGAAAGCACTAGAGTGAAAAACTGGGAAGTAAAATTTATCCAAATTTAGTTTTCTGTTGTTTTCTTCTAACTTATGAAGCTGCTCTGTAGAGAATAGTCTGATGAATGACAATATAAAAGCAATGCGCACTTTGGGAAGTACAACAGTCTCTAATTCTTAAACTATACATGTTTTCAATATAAAAATCATACCAGATAATTAACAAATTCACATTTACAAAAGCTGTTTTACTCAGTGTCTGTCTTCTTCATTTTTGCCAATCTGTTTCTTTTTCTATTGTGTATTGTTTTAATCCTTTACCAAACTTTCATGCTTAGTAACAAATTATAATTCTTGAGGCTGTTGACATTTTTTATGCCACTTATTAGGTGATCTATGTAAAAATCCTTGGAAACGTCACAGATAGAACACAAAATAAACAAAACACAGAATAGCATCTAGTGAACAAGTATACAAAAAACCACCTATAACCCAACTAAACACCAACACTTAGAACAACTGTTAGAATAGCTGCCAACCCATTTCTATGGTGGGTCACACCTTTAATCCCAGCACTCAGGAGGCAGAGGCAGGCAGATCACTGTGAGATGGAAGCCAGCCTGGTCTACATGGTAAGTTCTAGGCCAGCTGAGGCTACAGGGAGACCCTGTCTCAAAAAGAAAAAGAGAATTTTTTAAAATCAAAAAAGCCATGTTGGTGGGAAAGAGTATGAATTCAAACAAAGTATGACAACTCATATTTGTGGAAATGTAATGAAACCTATTATTTTTTATGCTAACTTCATTTTTTAAAAAATACCGAAACAACAAAAACCCTAATTTTTAGAAGACATTTGCAGAGTTCAAACAACTTGTCTAAGAACAGCAGTTACGGTTAAAAGCTAGGATTTCTTCTGAAATCAGGACACTTCATATTTCAAGCTAAACCAGCACATGTACTAATCTGTGTTGCTCTCAGCAATGACCATCTCATTTTATCTTTTCATTACAAGCTTAATAAAATAAAAAAAAGTTAGGGCCTTTTAGAAACAAACCCTATGTAATAACTCAAAGAAAGAAAGATAAATCTTCCTGAGTCCAGAGAATTGCTCTACAGCCTCTACAGATTCTTTGCACCAGAATTTTCCTATTAGAAGAGGTAATATACTTAATTCAGAGCTTTGCATTGTTATCCTTCTAAACACAGTTATCTATTATAGCCTTAATTTAATCCCTGGGCCTTTTTTGAATAAAAGCGAGGCATTTATTACAGGGGCATCAAAACTGCCAAAGCAAAATTAAATTTGTTCTTTGAAGCTAAAATATTACTATATTACCCTTAAGAAGAACAACTTTTTTACTTTTTTCTTTTACTTTGTTTGTATGTGGTATGTATATGGATGATATGTAGGATGTGTGTGTAAATGTGAGTGAGCACATGCCACGGTGGATGAGGAGGTCAGAGGACAACTTTCAGCTGTCAGCCCTCCCCTTTCCTCTCTTGTTATTTTTGCTGTTTCATATGTCAGGTTAAAATGGCCTATGAACTTCCAAGAGAGTCCCCTAATTCCTGTAGGAATGCTGGGATTACAGAAGTACCAGTCTTTCACAGAGGGGTGGGGGTTTCTAAGGTCAGACTTGTGATGCTATTATCCACTGAGTCAGTTTCCCACTCCACCCCCCATTTTTAAGAGTCTCATTATGTTGCCTAAGCTGGCTCTGAATGCAAGATTCTCCAGCCTCAGTCTCCCAAATGTGGAAGGACAAGTTTATCACTGTGCTGGCTCATACTTCTAAGTATCTTTCTCATATATCCTTTTTAAAAAAGCTTTTATTTTCATTCAGTTAACAAAAGTCTATTGAGCACTATGAGTATGCAAATATAAGAGCTATTCCATACCTAGGAAGGAATTCACAGCCAGGTATGTTGGCACACACCTGTAATCCTAGCATTTGGGAGGTGAAGGCAGGAAGATCAGGAGTTTAAGGCCAGCCCTGATAGCAAATTTGATTCCTGCCTGGAGTACATGAAACTTTGCTTTAAAAAAAGAAAAAAAAGCCTACATTTCCATGGTAAGTACATGTAAGACTCTTGGTAAATGTTTAGTGAATGAATTTATCATCCTAGTCCAAGTCATCATCATCATCTTCTGTTTGCAATGGGATGAAATTGAACTTAGGGCCTTGAGCGTTCTAAGAAAGTTCTTTACCTCTCCATCCTTCCAAGTCTTTCTGGGTAGAGAAAGCAGATTCAGGAGCTAACTAAACTAAAAATAAGAAACTTGAAATATAATCACCAATTCCAATAAATGGTTTACTACCTAATTAAACTAAAATAAAGGAAAAAATTAAAGCTAGGAAATAGAACATAAAATACATTAAGGATTCAAATTTTATTTCACAGAACTTTTGATACACTTATCCTAGTTTCTTTAAAACAAAAACAGACAGGTCAGCAATGTGGCTCAAGGGGTAAAATGCAATTAGACTACTGACCTGAGTTCTACTGCTCAGGACTCCACGTAGTGGGACATGAGAATTGACTCCTAAAAGTAGTCCTCTGGCCATCACACACATGCATACAGACACAAATAAAGGTCATTATAAAAAAAAAAAAAAAAAAAGAGTCCTGTCAATGAAATCAAAAACTTACAAAAGTACTCTTAAGTTCTATACCTTTATAGCTTAATGATGTTGAAATTACCAAAATGTTAATTCAATAATAACATCAGAGAGAAACCCTCTTATTTCAAATGAGATCCTAAAGATCATTAGAGCCTTTTTTAGTTGTATATATCTTTAATTCAAATATTTAGTACTGATGTATCATGCATCCATACTGTGTTAGAGATGGTATTCTGAATGTATCAAATGCCTCATTGCTTTTTCATAAATTTAAAAGACTTTTCCACTCTTCTCTTACAAACTTCTCAGTCTAACCAGTTTCCTTTCTTCTTCACTATTAAGAAAGGTATTGGAGAGTGATTCCATAATATCACATAAACAAAAGTAGAATTACTAATGCTAGCAATTCTAATATAAAGAATTTTTGTCTCTATTCCTACAACATACAGCATTTAAACTTATACAGTAAGCTTAAAGTACAGACTTTCACTGGGAAGCTGCAGTCACTTTTCAGTGTCTATTCCTTCGATTCCATTTATTCCAAGTCCACTCATTTTGACTTTGGGCTTCGGCTTCAGTTCTACAGGCCTTCCACTTGACTTCTGTCCACCTATGCAGAAATAGCTCCATCTATTGGCAACAACATAAACTGATTTTTCCAAGTGTCAGCATGCTAATGGGAAATTTTTAACATCACAAACATTTAATCCAAACATCTCCCCCAGCTGCAGCCACCATCCTCAAATCTTGAACCATCTAAGCTATTCTCCAAGGTTCTACTTCTTGCCCAAATTTAGGAAGGGAAGGAACAGAGAAGTACAGCTAACTGTTGAAACATATCATATAGATGATAGATAGATGATTGATAGATGATTGATTGATAGATAGATAGATAGATAATTTTAAAAATATATAGATAGATATACTTTTTTTAAAAAAAATCTTTTTGAGAAAGGGTCTCTCTGTAACTCCAGCTGGTCTAGAATTTGCTATGTAGATCAGGCTGGCCTCGAATTCAGAGACCCACTTGCCTTTGCCTCCCAAGTGCTGGGATGAAAGGCATGCACCACCACGCCCAGCTAACATTTGCAATATTACATTTAGATTTTTTTTTTTGGTCTTTCTGAGACAGGGTCTCCCTGTAGCCCCGGCTGTCCTGGAATTCACTATGTAAACCACACTAGCCTTGAACTCACAGAGATCCTCCTGCCTCTGCCTCCCAAGTGCTGGGACTACAGGTGTGGGCCACCACGCCTGGCACATTTAGATTATTTTTAAAAAAAACAGTTATTCACATTTTATTCACTATGGAACACAGCATAGAAGAAATTTATATCTATATTAAAAGACATCAATTAATAAATACCTACATAAATCATTCTTACACCTGCTATAAAACAAGACTGCATCAACAAATTAAAAAATGAGTTATATTTGAGGAAGAAGCATAAAAATTTGCTCCATGTTAATTAGTAGAGGTGAAACACATTACCAATGAAATCTACCCAGTGATTTTATATCCATGCTCAGATGGATCTCAGAAAGTAACTGACTGTGACTAGTAATAATCAGATACATAGAGATTAGAGACACATGTGCAAATATCTAAGCGTTAGTAGCATTAAAAAAGAGTTTTTCTGTACGAAACAGTATATTTTAAAATGAAATGGAGATTTTTTTAAAGGTTAAAACCTCATTCAATTTTATGTCTTATAGGGTTTATACTGAGTTCAATATTGTCTAATTGTATTAATTCAACTATGAACCTAAAAATTTACAGCCAATATTGAAAGAGATGCATCTTTGCTCTGGAAATTGTTATTGAATATGTTAATGCTGTAATGAAATGCTTCTTCTAATCATATGGTCATTAAATAATTTTTTAAATTAAAAAAACAAGATGCTAGCTTCGACTGATTTATCTAAAACACAAATCTTTGGTCAAAAATGACAATTATACATAAAACTTTAGAACCTAACTGGTATTTTTTACATCTATTAATTCTTAGCAGAGTCCTAAAATAACCACTGTCATTTTAAGCACATTTATAACTAAAGGCACAGACAGAGAAAAATGGTGAGCTCCTTAAAAGCAGAAGTTTTTAAGTGGCATAACTAAGATCTGAACCCAAGTTTTCTGCCTCCAGCTTCTAAACTCTTCTCACTAAGTATACCTTACAAAGAAAAGACACTCTACAGAATGGATTTCTGCTGTGTTGACACCTCAAGAATGCTGTGTCAAAATAGCTTGTTTAGATCTTCCTTTTCTCTTACAGAAAAAAAAGCAAAAACAGGCTGGAGAAATGGCTCAGAGGACCCAGGTTCAATTCTGACTTCCACAGGCATTGCATGACATGACTGCACTTACATGCATGCAGGCAATATACTCATACACATAAAATAGAAATAATAAAATTTTTAAAAAAGCAAAACAATATTCATAATAGTACCCACATTTAACACTAAATTAGTTTTTTTTTCCTTTGTATGGTCCCACCTTAGATATCTTATTCTTTTTAACTGACACATAATAATTATATAAATTTATGGGGGTAATGTGTGGTATTTCAATACATGTATACAACCTGTAATCTAGGTATGTTTATTATTTTAATTCTATTTTTTTTTCACAAAGATTTGAAACAGCTGATAGCTGGTTAGTAAGACAAACCACTAAGTCAAACTTGTTCCAATATACTTTCATCATTATGAGAAGAAAAAAAAAATCATTTAAAAATTAAAGGTCTAAGCCAGGCGTGGTGGCACACACCTTTAGCCCAGCACTTGGGAGGCAGAGGCAAGGAGACCTCTTATGAAATCTAGGTCAGCCTGGTCTATATAGCAAGTTCCAGGCCAGCCAGGGCTACAACAGAACAAGCAAACAAAAAACTTGGAAATGATCATAGTTTTATAATGCAGTCATTAAAATTATAAATAACACAAGGAGAAAATCTTTAGAACTCTTGAGTTAGAAAAAGATTTCTTAAGACACAAAAAGCAAGAATCATAAATTTTTGTGTAATTTTTTATTGAATTTTTGTGTATTTCATATGGAACATCTTAATCATCTTTATACCCCCTTCTCCACTGGCACCCTCCCACAGCCCCCACCACCACTGGATTTCATGCATTCTGTCATTGTGTTAAGGCCCATCAAGTCAAGTTAGTGTCCCCAGATGTTCCTCAGTGCAAGTTCATCCACTGAGGTCTAGTCAGTCTATCTAGAGTCCCTCCCCTTTAAGAAGATAAACTCTTCCTCACTCAGCAGTAATCAGCTGCCAATAGTTCTTCGGATAAGAGCGGGACCTGCTGCCCCCACAGTTCTGTGCTGGGTTTTTATCTACTTGAGTTTGCAAGGAATCATAAATTTTTTAAACCCATTAGCATTCAAGATTCCTCTTTGAGACAACATGAAGGTCCTTGTCCTAGTTTGCTTTCTGTTGCCGTGGCAAACATCATGACCAACAGCAACTTGGGAAGGAAAGGTTTTATTTAGCTTACATTTTAGGTCATAATCCATCACTGAGGGAAGTCAGGGCAGGAACTTGAGCAGGACTCAAACAGAAGCCATGAAGGAATGCTGCTCACTGGTTCATTCCCTCCAGCTTCTGCTCAGTTACCTTTTTTATATAACCCAGGACTACCTGCTCAGGGGTGGCACTGTACAGAGTGGGCTGGGCCCTCCCCACATCAATCAACAATCAAGACAACTCCCCCCCAGACATCACCACAGACCATCTGATCAGGGAAATCCCTCAATTGAGACTCCCTCTACCCAGGTGACTCATGGTTGTACCAAGTTGACAATAAAAACTTACCAGGAGAGTCCCCATAGCCTAGGAAGAAAGAAAAAAAAAATCTCAAAACTAAGTAACTTACAAGTCAGGAAAGAATATTTTAAAAAGAACAAAATAATACTTTGATATACAAATACATTTTCAAATGAAACCACCCTATTGGGAATGCCCATAAAACCTGCTAAGAGTGAGGCTGGCATTACAGTACAGGCTTGGAATCTCAGCACTCAGGAGTCCAAGATAGAAGATGGTGAGTTCCAGCCCAGTCTAGACTACATAGTGAATTCAATGCCAGCTTGAACTACACAGAGGGACTCTGTCTCAAAGACCAGGGGCTGGGTGAAGCACTTGCCTAGCATACTACAAGGCCGTAGGTCAATCTCCAATACCATAAATAAATAAATAAATAAATAAATAAATAATAAATCTGAGCCAAATATCTGAACACATTCACTAAGGATTACATGGATAACAAAAGTCCAGGAATAGATGCTTGACAGTATAGGACATTAAGGAAGTGAAATTAAAATAAGATGAAATCAAAAGCTGACAATATCAAATGCTGAATAGGACAAGGAGCAACTGGAACTCTCATGAGGAATGGCAGATCATGGTATCGTTTTGACAAAACTGAACAGATTTTTTTAAAGTTAAAAACACTGTATGATCCAACAATCCCATTCATTTCCTAAGAAAAACATTTTCATAAAGAATCGTGCACTCAAAAGTCCACAGCACTTTATTCATATTAGCTGAAACTTAACAAATCTTGTGGCTAGATGTGGTGGCGCACGTCTTTAATCCCACACTCAAGGAGGCAGAGGGAAATGTATCTCTGAGTTTCAGGTCAGCCTGGCCTACACAGCAGAGTTCCAGGCCAGCCAGGGCTACTTAGTGAGACCCTGACTCCAAAAAAAAAAATTGTGACTATGACCATAACTAATTTACAATACAAATTCCTCTAGAGTCTTGGATCTCAAAACCATTCTGCTGGGATTGGGAGACAGCTCAGACCTGTAAACATGAGGAATGTTTAAACATGAGGACCTGAGTTCAACCCCTAGAATCCACATAAAAAAAGCCAGGAGGGGTAGTATACACTTGTAATCCAAGTGCTGGAGAGGTGGAGATGAGCAGATTCCTGCAATTCAATGACCAGGCAGCGCCAGCTAATCTTAGAGCTCCAGGCCAATGAATGAGAAGCCATGTCTCAAAAAACAAGGTAGAGGGTATCTAAGGTTGAGCTCTGATTTCCATATATACACATGCGCATGCTCGCTCTCTCTCTCTCTCTCTCTCTCTCACTCTCTCTCTCTCTCTCTCTCTCTCTCTCTCTCACACACACACACACACACACATGCACCCACACGTACATGAAAATGCAGCTAAGAGAAAGCAGCCTAAACTCAGAAAGCTACAAACAGTATAATTTCATTTACATAAAATTCTATAGAAGGCAGAGTTACAGTGACAAGAGAAGACAGGATGGCTGACAAAGCTGGGAAGAGGAGCATGCTGACTATGAAAGAATGTAAGGAAATGCTCTTTAGAAATCATCTATATAGTAATGTCTACCTAGACTGAACCACCAAGATTTAGATTTTTGAGCTTTATACCTGCTGCAAATTTTTATTTAGTAAAAGCCAAACTAAACTTAAGTCAAACTTAAGATATGTTTTAATACTTTTAAATACAATATTAAATGTGGTTTTTTTAAATTTTTATTACATTTTTATTTGGGGGGGCAGCACACATATGATACAGTCCTCAAGTGAAGGTCAAAGGACCACTTTCAAGAGTTATTTTTCCACTGTGTGGGTCCAGGAGATCAAACTTAAATCAGCAGCAGATGCCTTTACCCACTGAGCCATCTCACTAACCCTAAATGTGGGGTTTTTTGATCTTTTTGAGACAGGGTCTCCCTGTAGCTCCAGCTGTCCTGGAACTATGCAGACCAGGCCGGCCTTGAACTCACAGAGATCCACCTGCCTCTGCCTCCCGAGTGCTGGGATTAAAGACGTGCGCCACTACACATGGCTAAATGTGGTTTTTAAAAAGTAAATGTTTTCAGGGCTGGAGGGATGACTCAACAGTTAAGAACACTGGTTGTTCTTGCAGAAGACACGGATTCGAATCCCAGCACCCACATGGTAGCTAACAATTGTCCATAACGCCAGGTCCAGGGGATCCAACAGCCTCTTCTGTTTTCCATGGGCCTTGCACAACACAGGTGCACTTACTTACATGCAGGCAATACACTCATACACATAAAATGAAAATAAAATATTTTTTTAAGTTTTATTTAAAAAAGTAAATGTTTTCAGAAGCTATTCTAAAAATTTCTCACTTTGTTCAAATGTTTATACATCTGTGGGAAAATCCAAGGGGCGGGGGGGACTTGTTTAAGATTTAATTGTAAAAATTGCCAGAAACTGATACTCAGGTAAGCCAGGCATGGTGGTGCTCCCCTTTAATCCCAGCACTCAGGAGGCAGAAGCAGGTGGACCTCTGAGAGTTCAAGGCCAGCCTGGTCTATACCGTGAGTTCCAGGTCAGCTGGGGCTACAGAGAGACCCTGTCTCAAAAAGACCAAAAACTAAATAAACTGATACCTAGAAAACTAGTATCAAGTGAAATAAACTTAGTATTCAGAAAATTGCTATAGTCACTGGGGGAAAAAAACCACACACACACATACACACACACAATTACATTCTTTTTTTTCTATTTTAAAGTTTAAAATATTTTATTTTATGTGTATGAGTGTATTGCCTATATGTAAGTGCACCTGTGTTCTGCAATGCTCGCAGAGGTCAGAAGAGGGCCTCCCTGGAACTGGAATTACAGACAGTTGTTAGCCATCATGTGGGTGCTGGGAATTGAATCCAGGTCCTCTGTAAGAGCAGCCAGCTCTTAACTGCTGAGCCATTTCTCCAACCCTTTTTAAAAAAATTTTTGAGATAGTCTCACAATGTAGCACCAGCTGACCTGGAAATCACTATGTATACCATGGTGGCCTAGAACTCACAGAGATCCACCTGTTTCTGACTAGAATTAAAGGCCTACACCACCACACCTGGCTAATTGCATTCCTAAGTACAAACAACTAAAATCAGGAGATAAATGTAAATAATGCAAATATAAACTAGCTGAGATTGTTGAAATATAGGCAGAAATGTTATAAAAGTACTCTGATGGGTATGAACAACCTTGAGCATGCTCCTAGGTGAGAGAACTAAAACACTTCAGTGCCTCTTCTTCCTGTAATAAGATTCTAATCACAATCCCAATGAGACTGCTTCCAGAATTTAAGTTTCATATTTGTGCCAAAGAGCAAAATAATGAGGAAAAAAAAAAAAAGTGTGTCCCACGGAGAACGCTAAAGTTGCAATAATGAAAACAGCATGGCACTGAGTGAGACACAGCTCTGGCTCTATTATAACCAATTTAACAAAACTGAAAAAGGAATCACACAGCACTGTAGAGAAAACTGGTTAAGTAACTACGAGCAGGCTAAATACCTATCCATTTTATTTCTGTGTATGTACACCGGTGCACACATGTGTGCAGATACCCATGGAGGCCAGAGGAGGGCGCCAGATTCCTTGGAGCTGGAGTCACAGGTTGCGAGCCAACCAACATGGGTGCAAGAGCAGCAAGTTGTCCTTCACTGCTGAGCCATCTCTCCACTAAAGATGAGTCCACTAAACTGTCTTTTTAAAACACTAAAACAAAAATGTATTTAATTATTTACCAAGCTTCATGAAGAAAAATACTAAAGTATAAAAAAAGAAAAAACGTTGGACAGATTTGACTCCTAAAATAACAAATTTATGCCTGTCCAAAAATGGTCAAAATTAAAAGAAAATAGATCATGGAAATGTTTGTAGCAAATCTGACAACAGATTAATATACTTTTTAAAAAATATATTTTATCTATTATTTTTATGTGTATGTGTGTATTGCCTGTATGTAGGTAAGTGCACCCGTGTCATGCAATGCATGCAGAGGACAGAAGAGGCTGTCGGATCCCATGGAACTGGAGTTACAGACAGTTGTTAGCTGCCATGTGGGTGCTAGGATTTGAACCTGGGTCTTCTGCAAGAACAGTCAGTGTTCTTAATCACTGAGCCATCTCTCCAGCCCCAGATTAATATATTTTCAAGTGTCACGCAGATCAACAAGAAAAACTGAAGTCCTAACAGAACCAGGATAAGGCCAAACAAGTCAACAAAGGGAATATAAGAGTAAACAAGAAAATGTTCAATGTCACAAGTTAATTTATTTTGGCTTATTTTTGTTTGTGGAGATGGGGTCTCCCTTTGTAGCACAGACTGACCTGAACCCATCTGTAGCCCAGGGTAGCCTCAAACTTGTGATAATGCTCCTGCTGCTCAGTCTCTGAAGTACTGAGAGCAAGTATGCACTACCACACTTGGCACAAGTAAATTCTTAACTAGTACATGACATGAATTGGCAAAGAATTTTTTAAATCATTATGATGAAATGGGTTTTCATTTAAGACATTTGTTCACTGTCGCTCTAAGCAGGCACAACTCTCTTAGGAAGCAGCCTAAAGAGGAAATTAAGAATCTTAAAATGAGGTTGGAAAAACTGTTCAGCAGTTAAGAGTGCTTGCTGCTCTTTCAGAGAATCAGAGTTGGGTTCCCAGCACCCCTGGCAGCTCACAACCACCTGTAACTCCAGCTCCAGGAGACCTGAAGCCCTCTTTTGACCTCCATGGGCACCTGCATGTGAGGATGTGCAAGCACACACACACACACACACACAAAATCTTTTTTTTTTTTTTTTTTCATTTTATGTGTATGAGTGTTTTGCCTGTCTGCATGTAAGTATATTCCATGCATGCAATGCCTGCAGAAGCCAGAAGGGGCCTCCTGATACCCTGGAACTGAAGTTACAGGCAGTTGTTAGCCACCATGTAGGTTCTGGAAATTGAGCCTAGCTCCTCTTCAAGAGCAGCCAGTGCTTGGAGCCATCTTTCCAGTCCCAAAAAATCTTTTTCTTTGAAGAATCTTAAAAGACCAACACAGTTGAACATAACACTTTTTTACCTTTTTTAGACAAGGTCTCTCCCTATAGCCCAGGCTGGCAGAACTTACTATGTAGGCTGGTCTCAAACTCATGATCCTCCTGCCTCAACCTCCCAAATGCTGGGATACAGGTGTGTGCACCACACTAAGCTCAATAATACTATTTTTATGGACATATCCTAAGAAAATAAAAAATTTTAATTCAAAGTTATGAGCTTGGAATGTAGCTCAGTTGAGAGAGCGCTAGCATAGCAATCATGAAGTCCTGGGTTCAGTTCCCAGCACTATGTAAAAACCAGGCATGGTGGTACACACCTGTAATTCCAGCACTCAAGAAATGAAGATCAGAGGTTCAAGGTCATCCTCAGCCACATAGTGAGTTTGAAACCAAGTAAACTATATAACTTGTCTCGAAAAAAAAAGAAAAGAAATTGAGTTATATGCTAAATGTGCTAAGTATATGCTAAATAAGATATTTTTGTATTATAATAAAAATAGACCAATCAACAGGAAAAAAGTAGAAGCCATGATTAAAATACACTTACACACCCCAAAAAGCCAAACTACATGAAACCTAGGTATGTTCTACTATCTATATGAAGAGAGAGTAGAAGAGAACACATAAGGAAGGAAGGAACTATGGTTGGTTTGTTCCTCAGAAACCAATAATGAATTGATTACATTCAAATCAGCCATAGCACTAAAGAAGTCCTTATGGTGCATGGCACATTCATGCATGGAAACCTAAAAGGTGCAATGAAGTTGAAAATTTTTAAACCCTGAATTAATAAAACATGCAGTGAAGCAATATTAAGATACAAGCATATTTAAAGTGAGATTTTAAATATATTTTCCTCACATTATGGACTAGATTAACTTTTTTACTGCCAAGGATTAAAAACTAATGAGGAATGGCATATAAAATACTGAATTTGGGGCTAGAGATGGCTCAGGGGTTAAGAACACTGAATGTTCTTGCAGAAGACCCAGGTTCGAATCCCAGCACCCACTTAGCAGCTAACAACTGTCCGTAACTCCAGTTCCAGGAGATCCAACAGCATCTTCTGTCCTCCGCAGGCACTGCACAACATGGGTGCCCTTACCTATATGCAGGCAATACACGTATACATATAAAAAAAATAAAAATATTTTTTTAATTACTGAATTTATAGCTGGGTGTGGCAGCGCATACCTTTAGTCCCAGCACTTGGGAGGCAGAGGCAGACGGATCTCTGTCTCAAAAAAAGGCCAAGGGGGTTAGAGATATGGCTCAGTGGTTAAGAGCACAGACTGCTCTTACAGGGGACTCAGGTTTGATTCCCAGCATCCATATGGCAGCTAACAACTGTCCATACCTCCAGTTCCAGGGAATCCAACTTCTGCAGGCATTGCACAATATGGATGTACTTACACACATGCAGGCAATACACTCATACACATAAAATAAAAATAATAAAATTTATTTAAATTAAAAATGTCATATATATAAGAAAAAAGTCTAAAATAAATGTTCTGGATAAGTAATCTGCTATTGCCCCATACCTAAGAATTTAAAATATTAGAAACTACACTGAATTGCTTTTTCCAGGCTTTGATTTTTCAAAATAAGGGCATTAAACAAAGCCACTTCTTTTTTTATTATAACCAAATGTATAGAATATTTTCAACCCAATCTGTTTCCTACTATTTATTGTAAGACAGCCTGTACTAGATATGCATAACACTACAAATCACACAATATACAGTCTACCCTCCACTTTAGACACACAAATTGAAATCGACATCATTACCATATAACCTATTTTAGCGGTCAAATGTTAATGTGTCAAAAAGATAAAGGCATCTTGATAAACCATATCAGATTTTAACTAATGGCCTAAGGAATCTCAAATTTGAGATTAAATTAGCCCCACTTTAGCATCAACAATAACACAGTTCTCTGATTTGAGGAATCATATGCGGAAAACTAACATCTATTGTGGGCAGAGATCTCAAGGAGGGGGGGCTGAGAGAGACAGGCAGAAACTGACTATGAAAGATCTGTTAACAGCAAATGGGCAATTCTACATTAAGGATATAATTGGGTAACTACAGTTCATAAATACCTTAGAATCAAAGGTACTCCATAAATTCAAAATACTAGTATGGTTTTAACTTAAAGCAAAGAGCATTAATCCTAAAACATCTTACAGCCCGAATGTATTGTAAACCAAATCAAAGTTCACTGTGGGATCTTTTTTTTTTTTTTTTAAAGTGATTTTTTTTTCCTCTATTAGGGAACCCAAATCTAAATGAACTGTTAAGCACTGAGTCTAAAGGTATGCCAAACATTTCTTAAAGTTTTAACAAAGAATCAACTTTTTTTTTAAACAAAAATGAGGCCTAGGTTAAATATTTTATTTGGCTTCTCAAGATGGACTGAGAAGCTGGGCACCAGCTCCAGACCAATTCCTGGACGGACATCAAACACAGTCTGTCATTTATCCCGTCAGTCAAAACAATCTTTTCCATCTAACCCTTTTATGTTTGTGTCCTAAAAAGCTGCTAATTGAATCCAGCTCTTGAGATCTATCTGTTAAAATCTATACCACCTAATTTGTAAATGATGAACAAAAATGTAAGTTAACTTCCCTGGCAAAACAGACAAGATTCCACCATATGTAACCAAAAGCAGAGGACAATGTTTTTAATATTTGTCAGACTTTGAGAAAAGTATTCACAGGCAAATTCCCAGTGGTTTTAAGAAACTGAGTAGTTCAAACTGTTTTTCCAATTAAGAGGACACAGGGTCTTTAAAATTCTTCAGAGAAAGCTAAATACATAAAAATCACTCAATAAATTTAGCTCAATCTATCCTCTCTCAAAAAGTAAGTGCAATCCTCCCTCACAAACTTCACTCCTGAGTTTAATGTATCATATGCAGCAAAGAAACCACAGAAAAACACTTTAAGATCTACTGGTTCACACTAAACCTCAAAACTCAGCCGGTGAAGGTGTTTGCTATCAAGCCTGCCAACCTGAGTTCAATCTCCAGGAAGTACAATCCACAGGACCCACATGGTACAAGACAAGAACAGTCCTACAAATTGTCCTCTGACCTCCACACATGTTCTATGACACATGCACTCACACATATGCACACAGAGTAAATAAATGTAACAGCAGAAAAATCAAAATCCCTGTTTCCCGTTTTATCACAGAAGGAAATAAATGACAACTGCCTATTTCTGCTGATTTTTGCACACCTACGCTCACAGGTTTGTTCCATAATTACTGACACAGGACTGCCTAATAACAGCAGCAGATAAACTAGAACCACTGATTCCCCCCAAATGAGAACAAGGAAAGGTGAAAAGGGGCAAGAAAAGCATTCCCCAATCTAGGGTTTGCCACAAGAAACACTCAGCTAATCTAAGTCCTTGCAACCTTCCCCAGGGAAAACAAAACTATTATCTCTGCCTCCCTGACCAGTCAGTTGCACTTTTAAAATCAAATACGATTTTCTTCCTTAAAACCGGGGTGACATGTCTATTAGAGTTATCAAAAAAGGCACCGTAAGCAAACTGTGCCTGGGAACATAAACACTTTAAGAGAAGATGATCTTCTCTCTAGCAAATCCCTCTGAGTATTCTTTTCCGTTTATAAACGGGAAAGGGTGGTGAGGAGAGAAAAGTTAACTTGAAAGTTTGTATGAGTCCAGACTGCGAAATACACTCAAAAGCCAGTTTCTCAACCAGGTCTGGAGTCAGACGTGAGCCACTAGCTCTGCGGCCTACAAAGAACAACCCCCAAACATACTACCCTACAATCAAACACTTCCAAAACACACAGCGTACAATGAGCCGGAGTCGTAGGATCAGGCAGACGCACCGGAAAAGCCAACCGCAGTCTCCTTCCCTCCTGGAGCCGTGCGTTTAAGGTGTGCGGCAGCGGCCACGGTGGCTGGGGAACTTCTGTGGTGTCCAAGTTAACAACCCAGGAACCAACACACACACACCACACCCACACGCCTCCCGCCCGGGAACCAACACACACACACACACACGCCTCCCGTCCGGGAACCAACACACACACACACACACACACGCCTCCCGTCCGGGAACCAACACACACACACACACGTCTCTCCCGTCCGGGAACCAACACACACACACACACACACACACGCCTCCCGTTCAGCACTCCATCTTTAAGGAGTGTTTACTGCGCGAGTCAGAGACCGGATTCCGTAATCCCATCCACGACCCCACCACCTGGGCAGCAGCCCGGGACGGCTCCGGCGGGAGCTGCGGGACCTCCACGGAAGACTCTCCCACCCCCGGTGAGAGCGGCTCCAAGGACTCCCTCAAGTAGGCCTCCCCACGCCCGGGTCCCCCATCCGCGTCCCCCTACCCGCGCCAAAGACGGCGACCCCGACCCTGCGCAAGGCCGCAGGCCGCCCGCTCCGCTCACCTGTCAGGCGCAGCTTGACCGGCCCGTTCCTCCGGCCTCCGGGGTTAGACATGTCCTCAGCGGCGGCGGCGGCGGGGCTCCTGGCCGGCCGGAGGGCCGGCGGCCGGCGGCGGGCAGGCTGGGCGGGGCGGGGACGACGGCGAGG
>NW_008345457.1:195555-200096 GCF_000622305.1 Nannospalax galili
CCCGCTTCTTTCTCCACCCGCCCTCTCGTCTGAGGGAGCGGGGTCCTGGGGCCGCCGCCGCTACTCGTCGGCTCCCGGGGGCGGGGAGGAGACAGGAGGCGGGGTCTGGGGCGGGGACGGGGCGGCGGGGCGTGTCCGGGAGGCGGGGGCCTCCGGACGCTTGGACCGGGGGTGGAAGGCGGGGCTTTGTCGAGGCGCGGGCCGGGAGGCCCAGGCCCTTTTCCAAATTTCAGGAGCCGGCGGTTTGCGCTCGGAGGCACCCGGAGGGGCTTGGATGTCCATACACGTGTCCGTACGGAGCAGAATGCCTTTATTAGACTCCCACTGCGTGCTCTTAGAGGCTCGGGAGAGCAAAGTTAGACCCACCGAGTCTGGGGAATTAAGCGTCTCTTTTGCAAGGCTTCCAAGGGACGCTATTCCCTCTCCAAGCGTTGCAGCAAATCCCCAGGAGGGCTTAGCTCTGGGTATTGTAGTTGCCACTTCCAAAGACTCACCTGGTGAAGGAGATCGGGTTACCTACCTGCTCGGGCTCTTTTTCCAGCAGCAGAGCAAAGGTAGGGAGAAGATCGAAAGGACTGTGATAAACCTTGGAGGGCACTGTGGGAATAGCTTCTCGTGCAGTACTGTATTTCACTATCAGGGGAGGAAAATAAATGTGACTTTGACGCTGTAATTGCACTGATAGGAATTTATTCTCGACAAATAAGTAATGCAAATTTTATTTTTGCAAAGGTTTAGTAACAAGCAGGGGGTAAGGAACGGTGTAATAGTGAATCGAATTTTTATGCAGCCTTAAAGTTTAAATGGCAATTACGATGATTGTGTGACATGGAAGAGTTTATGTATAATGCAGGGTTTAAAAGCAGAATAAAAGCTGTATGTGTATACAAAAGTGGCGCAAGGAAAACTAACGATAAGTGCCTGTTGGATTTGTGTGTGTGCTTCTTAGTTTTGCTTAAGGCTCTTATAACTAACAATGCAGTTTATTCTTTGAAGCCTGATAGATTTTCATCCTAAACGTTGCAAATCGTTGCTTCAATTTATCATTTAATCACTTCATTCTCCACATGAAATTACCTCCAGGAGCATTTCATGGGTCTGGATACACTCCTACAAACTGAAGGGATCCCCAAGTCATATAAAGTTCTACAAGTCAGACTAAAAATACAAGGGACAGTGCTAGAAACTGAGCAACAACAACGACACAAAACAAAAAGAAAGCTTACTATTTGCAAAGGTAAACACTTCTTTGTGCTACACAAGATCTGAAGACACAGGAATCAGTCCCCACCCAACAGTTACTGTAGCAATAGCACAGTACCCATATCACTATTTAAGAGACTGAATTGTGATAACTTAGCAAGCTGATGCACATATACACATTTACCTTATTCTTATGGCACATACTTTGTTCACAACCACCCACTAACATAATTTGTAGCATTAGATTAGGAAATGGAAGATTTCAGAAAGTGATGGGGAGCCTGGCTAGGGTGTGGGGCAGACTGCCTGTTGTGAAATTGGAAGCATTGCCTTCAAGTATGTGGCAGGCCAGGAAAGTGGATTATAGGCATAATATTCAGAAGATTCTGTATAAGCTTCCATATAAATAATGCTTTAAAACCGTTTAATCTGTTGGTAACGTGTGTGCATGTCTGATGCTAGGAATCAAACCTAGGGCCTTACACATGATAGGCAAGCATGCTACCACTAAATAACATCCTCAGCCTCAGTAATCATCTTTTTAAAGCTGGGTATGTGGGGCTGAAGAGATGGCTCAGCGGTTAAGAACACTGACTGTTCTTGCAGAAGACCTGGGTTCGAATCCCAGCAGCCACATGGCAGTTAACTGTCCGAAACTCCAGTTCCAGAGAATCTTACGGCCTCTTCTGTCCTCCGAGTGCATTGTGCAACACTGTTGCACTTATCTACATGCAGGCAATACACGCATACACATAAAACAAAAATAATTTAAAAATTGTAAATGTAAAAACATTTCAATAGCTTTGACCATGAAGATAAGGCCATTCTCTACATAACAAAATATTGCTATGAGATTCATTCATCCATCCAGTTTTGTTTTGTTTTTTTACCTCCATCTATGTACCAGGCACTGTAATAGGCCTGTACTGAGATGGAAAAAACAATAATTAAAGAGTGGAAGAGAACTTCTAGGAAAAAGAAAAGAAAAAAGACTAGGGATGTAGCTTGGTTGGTAGAGTGCTTGCCCAGCATGCACAAAGCCCTGGGTTTAATCCCCAGCAGGCATAAAATTCAGCATAGTGGGACATACCTATAATCTCAGCCCTTGCAAAGTAAAAACAGGAGGATCAGAAGTTCAGGGTCATTCTTGGTCATATAGTGAGTTTGAGGCCATTCTGGGCTACATGAAATGCTGTCTCAAAACAAAACCAAAAAGAAAAAAGGAATAGAGGAAGGGAGAAAAGAGGGAAAAGGACTCATTAAGTTTGATTGGATTTAAATAATGAGGCTTTTAAACTAATGTCTCCTGAAGTCATCTGGCATTGAAAATATAAGTTCTTAACCCCATCTCAGGCCTACTGAATCAGAATTTCCTGCAGTCAGGCCAAGGCATATTTGTAAAGGTTCTGCAGGGCACTTTGACCCATGCCAAGTTTGGAAACTACTAATCCATTGGTTCTGGAACTTCAGCATGCAACAGAATCACCTGGAGAACTTACTAAACACAGATCACTGCACCCCACACCTGAGGTGGCTAAGGAGGTCAGTCTACAGTAGAACTTTGCTATTTGCTTTTTTTAATTTATTTTTATTTTATGTGTATGAGTGTTTTGCCTGGATGTATATAAATGCACCTGTGTCATGCAATGCCTGCAGAGGTCAGAAGAGGGCGTTGGATCCCCTGGAACTGGAGTTATGGACTGTTGTTAGCTGCCATGTAGGTGCTGGGAACCAAACCCAGGTCCTCTGCACAAGCTGCCAGTGCTCTGAACCTCTGAGCCATCTGCTATTTGCTTTTATTTATTTTATGGGGGGTGGGGGGGCGGAGGTGGAGGTATGCATGTGGAGATATGAGGAAAACTTTGTGTCAGTTCTCTCCTTCTACCCTTTACATCAAACTCAAGTCATCAGTCTTTTACCTTCTGAGCCATCTTACTAGCAGCCATGATATTTGGGGGTTTTGTGTGTGGTTTTGTTTTGATTTGTTTTTTTCAGTGCTACAGATGAAACCCAGAGCCCTAAGCATGCTAGACAGGCACCCTACACTGAGCTATATTCTCCACCCTGGTTTTTGGTGTCCTTGAGACAAGCTCTCTGTAGTCCAGGTTGGCCTGGAACTCACTAGCAGCCCAAGCAGGCCTCAGACTCAGTGTAATCCTCCTACCTCAGCCTCTAGACTGCTGGGATTGCAGATGTGAGCCACCACACCTAAGTAATGCAATTGCTGCTCAATAGGTCTCCAAGCTTGGAGAGTATCATTATACTGAGAAGCTCAGTGCGTATTCAATTTCATTTCAGCAGTAGACGCACCACATTGCTTCATCACAGCAACAATTTTAGACATTTTTAACAGGGTGAAAAAAAGAATAACAATGCTTAGGGAAATCATCCTTCACTTTCTTCCTGAAGTAGAAATCCATTTCCAAAGTAAGTTGTGCCTGTATATACCCTTGATGGGTATGGGAATTGCAGAAGGATTTTCAAAGCCGTTTTGTTCCCTTATGACTTCTAACTTGCTCTCTGTGGAAATGTATTGTACTCCTTTTATGGAATCAGTTTCAAGCATTTGTCTCAAGTATACTAATACCACCTATTTCATACCAATAATATCAGTCTTGGTCCTAGGGAGATGACTCAATGAATAACACCCATGTCAGGAGGCTCACTTACTATGCAAGCAACAGGACAGAATTTGGATCCCCAGAACTGACATAATGACATGGTACACACCTGTAATCCCAGTGCTCAGGAGGCAGAGACAGGGGATTCTCCTGGCAAACTAGCTAGTTAGACTAACCGAATCCATGAGCCCTGGGTTCGGCAAGAAATCTTGCCTCAGTAAATAAAGTGAAAAACCATTGAGAAAGACACATGACATCGATCTCTGGCTTTTATACCCGCATGTACACACATGCATGCACATGCATACATTCACACCACCACACAAACATACATGTACAAAAAAAATCATTCTTTTCCCATAAATACCACTTAATACACCCTTCCAGTGAAAATACTGTAGTGTGGGCCAGGGATGGTTCAGCAGGTAAAGACACTTGCTGCCAAGCCTCAGGATCCAAGTTCCATCCCCAAGCCCCATATGGTTGTCTAAAAGTCATCCTCTGACCTCTACATATGTGTCTTCGCCCACACATATACACACATATACAAATGAATAAATGTAATTTTTAAAAATGAAAATGCTGTAACAGCCATGTGATAAAAAGCATTTTTAAATAATTTTTTATTTTTATTTTTTATTTATTTTAAAAATATTTTTATTTATCATTTTTATTTTATGTGTATATGTGTATTGCCTGCATGTAGGTAAGTACACC
>NW_008345457.1:200130-218742 GCF_000622305.1 Nannospalax galili
TTCTGCAAGAGCAGTCAGTGTTCTTAACTGCTGAGCCATCTCTCCAGCCCCCTTTATTTTTATTTTTTTATGTGTATGAGTGTATTGCCTGTATGTATATTAGTGCATCCATGTCGTGAAATGCCCATGGAGGTCAGAAGAGGGTATTGGATCCCCTGGAGCTGGAGTTATGGACAGTTGTTAGCCACCATGTGGGAGGTGGGACTCAAACCCAGGTCCTCTGCAAGAGCAGTCAGTGCTCTTAACCACTGAGCCATCTCTCCAGCCTGGTGAAAAGCATTTTTAACTAAAAGATTTATACATTTTGGGACTGGAGAGATAGCTCAGCAGTTAAGAGTATATACTGCTCTTGCAGAGGACCTGAGCTTCATTCTCAACACCCATGTCAGGAGGCTCACAGACACCTGTAACTCCTGATGCCTCTGACCTCCAAGAACATCTGCACTCATATGCACATACTCACACACATACACATAATTAAAAATAATGAAATAAAATCTTCTTAAAAGATTTTTATATTTTAATTAATATATTTTTAATATTTTATTTATTGTTTTTATTTTATGTGTATATCGCCTACATGTATGTAAGTGCCCCTGTGTCATGCAGTGCCTACAGAGACCAGAAGACAGCATCAAATCCCCTGGAACTGGAGTTACAGATGGTTGTTAACTGCCATATGGATGCTGGGAATCAAACCTGGGTCCTCTGCAAGAGCAGCCAGTGCTCTTAACTGCTGAGCCATCTCTCCAGCCCCTTAATACATTTTTACTAATCACTTAAAATGGTATTCTTTATGGTGGTATCCTAGACCATTGGTGAAAAATCTATACACCATTATAAGAATATTTAAAACCCTTTGTTTAAAACATATTTCTGGGGGCTGGAGAGATGGCTCAGTGGTTAAAAACACCGACTGTTCTTGCAAAAGACCTGGGTTCGAATCCCAGCACCCACGTGGCAGCTAACAACTGTCTGTAACCCCAGGGGATTGACAGCCTCTCTGTCCTCCGTGGGCATTGCATGACACGGGTGCACTTACCTACATGCAGGCATATCACTCATGCACATAAAATAAAAATAATACATAAAATATATTTTTAAAAAACATGTTTCTGTTTTCTAGGGATAATGTTAAATTTGATGTGACTTTGCAAGAAAATGCTTACCATCTGTAGTTGGCATTTCTTCCCCACTAGCCGGCTATTAGCATATTTTTACATGAAAGTATTGTCTCCACCAATAAAAATCTCAAGTAAGGTTATGTTAATAATGGTACTCCTCCAAAGCTATTTTTATAGTATAAATTTCTAATTTAATACAGCGTATGTGCCATGAAAAAAGCAAGCATCAAGTATTCAGTTTATATCACTGTTTAAAGGGCAACTTTTTTCATTTTAACGTTTCATGAATTTAACTTAACATTAGGTTGTCAAGGGGAATGGTAATACACACCTAAAATCCCAGCACTCAGGAGGCTGAAGCTGAAGGGTTGCCTTAAGTTCAAAGCCAACCTAGGCTATTGGTTCCAGGCTAGACTGAACTACAGAGCCCCAAAAAGAAAATATCAGGCCTGGCTGACTCCAAATCCACTCATACTGATCAAACAGCCCCCCAGTAGTTACTGTTGTCAACCCAAGCCTTCCTCTCTTATCTCTGTCCACTCTCCTTTCTTTCTGCCCATCTCAACTCCTCAAAGTTGAGCTCATGGGGCTGGAGAGATGGCTTAGGGGTTAAGACACTGGCTGCTCTTACAGAGGACCTGGGTTTGATTCCCAGCACCCACAAGATAGCTAACAACCATCCATAACTCAAGTTCCAGGGGATCCAACGCCCTCTTCTCCTCAGGTATTGCATGACGTGGGTGCACTTACAGTCAACGTAAGCAATACACTCATACACATAAAATAAAAATAATAAAACATTTTTTTAAAAGTTGAGCTTATAGGCACATTCATGAATAGTCTTGTTCCAATGGAGTTTAGGGTTAAGTCACATTTGGAACTGTTCTTCTGTGCCCCTCCCTCAGTAGATCTGGTCTCCAAGATAGAAGCTGAGGTCCCATCTCCTTTTTCTGTCTCTCCATATCTGGGGCTCCCCCACAGTACTTGCCTCTTACACTCAGTGCAAGAACCAGCAACTTCTAAACACATCTCCCTAACCTATGGCTCCACCCCAGGGATACTGATTCAGTCACTGGGGCCATGAATTTGCTTTTCCAGTGCTGCTGGCACAGAGAACACGTTGTATGAAAGCCATTAGCTCACACTGGGGCAGAGCCTGGAGAGCCATGTTTGTAGTAGATGACTGTGGATTCAGCTGATTGAGTCTAAGTTGGATGGCTAACCAAGAAGCTGATCTGATTTCCTCGCCTTAGAACGTGATGTAGGGACACTGGAGACTGAGCTAGCTGTGGGGAGCTGAGTTGAGAGATGGTTAGCAGCTGAGGAAGCCATTTTAAGACCGTGGGCCTTTCAAATAGATAAAAGAGGAAATAAATCTGTAAAAAGAGGCTGGTATTACAAAACAGGAAGAGCTAAGATAACAATCTTTCAAACTCTCAAGGAGATGGAGAGAGTGATGGGCAGATTCCCCACCAATATTTTTAACCAAATGTACCTATATTTCATCCCTAAGGGATCTGTTCTCCTTGGTTTTCATTGTCAACTTGCTGTAACCTAGAGCCATCTGGGAAGGGGGAACCACAATTTAAAAACTTCCTCATTCAGATTGGCCATGTCTGTAAGGAATTGTCTTGATTGATGATTGATATAGGGGGTTGCTCAGCCCACTCTGAGCTGAGCCATCCCTAGGCAGGTGGGTCTGGGCTATATAAGAAAACTAGCTGAGAGGCTGCAGAGATGGCTCAGCACTTAAGAGCACTGACTGCACTTGCTAGATGACCCAGGTTCAATCCTCAGCACCCACATGGCAGCTAACAACCATCCATAACTCCAGTTCCAGGGGATCCAACACCCTCTTTTGACTTCTGTGGGCATTACACTACATAGGTGCACTTATACACATACAGGCAATATACTCATACACATAAAAATAATAAAATATTTTTTTTAAAAAAGGAAAGAAGGGGCTGAAGAGATGGCTCAGTGGTTAAGAACATTGACTGTTCTTGCAGAAGACCAGGATTCGAATCCCAGCACGTACATCACTCCAGCCCCTTATTTTTATTTTATATGTATGAGTGTATTGTCTTAATGTATGTAAGTGCACCTGTATTGTATAATGCCTGCAGAGGTCAGCAGAGGGCATCAGATCCTCTGGAACTGGAGTTATAGATGGTTGTTAGCTGCCTTGTGGGTGCTGGGAATTGAATCCAGGTCCTCTGCAAGAGCATTCAGTGCTCTTAACCACTGAGCCATCTCTCCAGCCCCATCTTAATACTTTTTTTTTTTTTTTGGAGCTGAGGACTGAATCCAGGGCCTTGCAAGTGCTCTACCACTGAGCTAAATCCCCAACCCCTTAATACTTTTATAAAGACTGCTGAAATGATATTTTGGACATGCTGAGTTAAAATATAGTATTCACATTCAAGATGTTTACTAGAAATTTTGAAGCAGAAGCCACCAAGATGGCTCAGTGGGTAAAGGCACCTGCTGCAAAGGCTGATGACATGGATTTGATCCCTAGGACACACATGGTGGAAGGGAAGAATGAACTTCTGCAAGTTGTCCTCTGATTGCCACTCACCAGCCATGACACACAACATTCAACATACACACACACACACACACACACACACACACACACACACATACACACACACAAATATTTTTTCAAGAAATTCTGAAATGACAAATGTCACTTGCATTATGTGCTTATTGGACAGTGGTGATCTAGGCATAATGACCAGGTACCCATAGACCTCTAGAATGTTCACCACCCACTGAATTCTGCCAGCATCAGATTTTACCTGTATTGCCCTTTAGAAGACTGCATTGTTCAACCAGTTTTCCAGCTGACTTCTATAGCCACATGAATTCAGCTGTAACAATCTCACCCTAGAACAGAAAAAAACTGCCAGGACTCTCTAACCACTCCCATCACACCTGTCTGGTTTTGTTTTAAGCTGACATATACTGTCTACCTAAGTGTTAAAACTGAACAGATCTTATTTCAAAGTCATGTCTAAGCATTGGTGGTTTAGTAGAATTCTTGTCTGCCAAAGTCATGTCCAAGAGAGAGGTGGAGTAGACAATCTCTGCTATGAGTAGGATTGTGCTTCCCAAAATGATGTGTTGAAGACCCAATCCCTGGCTATCTGTGAATAGAACCTTAGGATCTCTGTAGGTGTAACCAAGTTAAGAGAAAGGCCATTAGAATGGGTTCTAATTCAGTACGAGCAGGGGGGAGGTAGGGGGGAGTTGGTCTTTTAGAGACAGGGTCTCCCTGGAGCCCCAGCTGGCCTGAAACTTGCTGTATGGACCAGGCTGAGATCCACATGCTTCTGCCTCCCGAGTGCTGGGATTAAAGGTGTGCCCTACCACACCCGGCTGAGCAGTGGGTTTTTCTTTTAAAGTAGTGTCTCTTTAATAAGAGGAAAATGCCAGAAACTTACTAGAAGAATGGCATATGATGGCCAGAAATTAGGACAGCAAGGAACACCAGCATCTTAGAAGGAGTCCCTTTATACTTCCAGCCTTCAGAATTGTGAGACGTGCCTAGCATGCTCAAGGTCGTAGGTTCAATTGCAAGTACTGAAAGAAAAGGAAAAAACAACTGTGGGAGATTAAATGCCTGTTAGTTTAAGCCATCCAATTTGGGATGGTTTGTCATAGAAGCTCTGGTAAACACATCCAAGCTCTAAGTCCTTTCTGTACCTTCTCATAAACAATTCAGGTACAAGGAACATTGCACAGCTGATGATCATTGCTCCTTGATGTGTGCTTGTGAGTGTACACATGTGTGTGATCCACTGTTGCTCTCTGTTTGTTTGTTTGTTTGTTTGTTTGTTTGTTTGTTTTTTGAGACAGGGACTCCCTGTAGCCCCAGCTGGCCCAAATCTGGAGATATAAACCAGGCCAGCCTCAATCTCACAGAGGTCTGCCTGTTTCTGCCTCCCGAGTGCTGGGATTAAAGGCATGCACCGCCATACCTGGCATATCTACCTTATTTTTTGAGACAAGGTCTCTGTCTGAACCTAGAGCTCACCTTTTCAGCTAGACTGGCTGGCCAGCAAGCCAGGAGATGTGCCCATCCCTGTCTCCCCACCAGCATGCAGCTGCCACAAGAGTGCTGGAGATGGGAACGCAAGTACTCATGCTTGTATATGGAGCAGTCCACCCACTGAGCCATCTCCCCAGGCTCAATACTGGGCTTTTTTTTTTTCCAAACAGTCATGTAACTGGGGGCCATTTTGTGTGCCCGTTTTCAAATATCTAAAGTATACAAACTAGCCTGTTATACTGTGAATTCTGAGCTAAAAGAGAATGTAATTTGAAGAGATTGCATATTTTCCAAAGCCAATTTGGTGAGTTAAGCATGAAAGTATTACAATGAAATGTTTGAAAAGTTATCTGTGCCTGTTTTGCTGTAAGCCAATACCATGAAGCAACACATCTTTTCAGGATGAGGTTAGCAGCCTCAGCCCCCAGGGAAAGGGAGCAAAGTATCACTCCACTGCAACTACTTTGGACAACTGAACTACATAAGCAGACTCAAAAGAAAGTCATTTCCAATCATCTTTAAAATATACACTGTAGTAGCTACAACACAGTTCTCTAAGGGCAGGATGGGAGGAGATGGGAAATATTTGTGCAATGTAGTCTTCATGGGTAATGCAGAGATTATGGGCCAAAATGAGATCAACATGACTCCTAAGCCCATGTGTCAATGTCAAACTATTGCTTTAAAATCCCTCAATGGTTGCTCTTGCCCTTTGGATCTGGCTGGCCCAAACCCCTCTGAGTGGCATTCCAGCATTACCTTGCCCTCTGCCTGCCTCTTCAGCCTCCTTTACTCCTTCTCTGCTCCACCCACAGCTCCCATGATCAAGTACTGATCAGTTTCTCCTCTCACCTGATTCAGCCTTCCAGTCTGCCATGTCAAAGCAGAAGAGCATCTAATTGGGCATCTTTTACATAATGTAACTGATTACTTGATATATTAATATTTTAGAGCTAGGAGTCATGGTACATACCTTTAATCCCAGTACTTTGGAAGCAGAGGCAGATGGATCTCTGTGAGTTTCAGGTCAGCCTGGTCTACATAAGTGAGACCCTGTCTCAAAAACCAAAACAATAATATTGTAGTGTAAATGTGTCTGTTCATGTATTTCTTAGAAGTATGTCATTTTGATGCTGGGTGTGGTGGTGCATACCTTTAATCCCAGCACTTGGGAGGCAGAGGCAGGTGGATCTCTGTGAGTTCAAGGCCAGCCTGGTCTACATAGTGAGTTCCAGGACAGCTGGAGCTACAGGGAGACCCTGTCTCAAAAAAGACCGAAAAAAAAAAAAAAAAGTATGCCATTTTGGTTAATGGTAGATAATTGAATGAGATAACCACTAGAAATCCCGCCCACCTTCATTCTTCTAGGTTAAGAAGCTCCGACTATTTCCTGTCATCTTTTGTGTGTATGTGTTTGTGTGTATAGGCCAGAGGTCAATGCCAGATAAATTCCTTAATTATTCGGTAGTTGTTTTAAACAAAGTCACTGAACCCAGAGCTCACCAATTCAGTCAAACTGGCTGACCACTGCACTCCAGGAATCCTCCTGTCTCTGCCCTCCCAGGTCTGGGACTACAGGCACACACCTCCATGCCTGGCATTTTCACATGAGTTCTGTAGGAATCAAACTCAGGTCCTCCTGCTTGCATTACAAGCACTTTACTGACGGAGCCATCTTTCCAGCCCCTAGTTCCTGTCATCTTAAAAGACAATCATATCAGGTGTCACAGGACATACCTGTAATACCAAAACGCAGGAGACTGAGGCAAGAGGATGGTGAGTTCCAGGCTAGCCTAAATATAGTGAGACACAGTGTGAAAAAAAAAAAAAAGACGGGCATCATGGCACATGTCTTTAATCCCAGCACTCGGGACGCAGAGGCAGGCGGATCTTTGTGAGTTCAACGCCAGCCTGCTCTACATCCTCTTGGTTATTAAGGTCTTCAAGGTAACACCCTTAAAATGCCAGACCAAAGCTACAGGTGTCCCTTTGAGGTAGGGCTGGATTATGACAGTACATCCACCAAGGGGGGCCTAGCCCAATAAGACTGACATCATAGAAGAACTAAAGAGCGGGCAGATGCTCTGAAGGCAACTGGAATCCAAGAGAAACTGAACTCCTTGGTAGGGGTTCAGTCGTGTTTACTGGTGTCGTTTCTTCCACATAGCAAAGTCTCCTAACTGTTCACTGAAAGCAGACTCAATGGATTTCAATATCATTGTAAAGTAATATGAGCTTGTATTTTCCAGATGACGGAGGAAAATGCTGAAATGCATCTATTTCTTGGAACAGTGGCTAGTGTGACTGAAACTGTCTTCTTACCTGCAGTAATGCATTAAAAACCCTAGACCATGCTAGCCACAGTGGCACATGCTGCTGGGGAAGTTGAGGCAAGAGGATCACTTAAGCCTATGAATTGAAGACTAGCCTAGGCCAAATAGTAAGAGAGGGAGGGAAGGAAGGAAGGAAGGAGGGAGGGAGGGAAGGAAGGAAGGAAGGAAGGAAGGAAGGAAGGAAGGAAGGAAGGAAGGAAGGAAGGAAGGGGAGAAGGAGGAAGGAAGAGAGGGAGGGAGGAAGGAAAGCAGAGAGAATTTTTCCTTTCGGTTAGCTTGTTTTTGTTTTGAGAGGGTGTTTTTGTTTTGTTTTGGGTTTTGGCTCATGCCCAGGCTGGCTTGGCACTCACTTCATAGCCCAGGCTGGCCTCAATGATCCTCCTGCCTTAGCCTCCTGCATGCTAAGATTACAGGCATGAGCCACCACACCCTGCTTAGAATTTTTCAGTGATTGTTTTTGGTATCAAACCCTCAGTGGCTATTCCTTTTTTTTATAACTTGTTTTTATGGGTTTAAAAAGCCAACCCACTGATTTGGTTTTAACCTTATTGAAAAGAAATCTACAAATAGATATCAAAACATGTTATACGCTATAATTCCATTTCTAGGACTCTTAAGTCTAAGGAAGTAATCAGAGGTATGCACAAAGATATATGCAAGGGTATTCATCCCAACACTATAAGAGCAGCAAGTTGAAAGCATTGAAATGTACAAAAGGAGATTGGTTTAAAAATAATCGGTATAGTCATATGATAAACTATTACACAACCACGGAAAATCGTGTTCCCGAAGACTGTATTTTTTTTTCTTCAGATGTTTTTATATTTTAAAAACATGAAAATTCCCCTCTCCCCCCCTCCCTTTCTCACTAGGGGAAAGAGCCGTCATGAATTTGCCATGCATACTTTTCTGTACAGCTTTTCATGTTTCATGTATTTAGTGACAAGAAAAGGAATGCATTTGTAATATAAATACATAATTTTTTTAAAAAAGGAAACCAAAATGTGTGTGAGGGATAGTCCAAACCCTATCATTAAATAAATATATTTCTCTATCCATGCATTCAAAATGATATTTACTAAGAATGGTAGACGCTCAGCACTGTGCCTGAGCTTGCAACCTAAGAGAGGAGAAAAAATAACCCACAAGGACATCAGGAAGGCACATTGTCTGTGTCTTTTGTAAATAATATACCAAGGCCTAAGAGAGATGATGCACAGAGATGGATCAGTAGTTAAGAGCACTTGCTGCTCTTCCAGAGGACCTAAATTCAATTCCCAGAATACAAATCAGGCAGCTCATAACTACCTGAAACTCCAGCTCCAAGGTACCCAGCACCCTCTCCTGTCCTTTGCTGGCACCCAGACACACACAGAAGACATACAGAATGCACATATGCATAAATTTTAAAAAAATCAATTTTGAAAAACTAATATACTAGCCAGGCATGGTAGCGACCACCTTTAATCCCAGTACTCAGGAGACAGAGGCAGGCAGATCTCTGTGAGTTCCAGGCCAGCTGGGGCTACAGGGAAACATGTCTCAAAAAGACAAAAAAATAAAGTAATATACAAAGGGTAAAAAGAATATTATTCATCACTGAGAGTAAGTTTATTTATTTTTATTTTATATATGTATATGAGTGTTTTGCATGTGTATGTGTACTATGTGTATGCCTGGTGCTCACAGAGGCCAGAAGAGGGCATCAGATTCTCTGGAACTGGAATTAGAGACAGTTGTGAGCTGCCATGTGGATGCTGGGAACAAACCTGGTTCTTCTGCAATAGTAGCTAGAGCTCTTAACTACTGAGCCACCTCTTCAGCTCCAGAGTGACATTTTAATGCTGAGGACATCCATCAAATTGATCTTCTAGTTTTACTGAAAATGTTAAAATTTTTTCTTTCTTTAGCCTCTTTCCCACTAGATACAAATTAGGACAACAGACATTGTTGGGATCTTTGGAGACAGACTCTGAGATGGGAGTCAACATAGAGGAAGAGGATCCAAGAGATGGAGAGAGTGAACCTGGTCTTGATTAGCTCATGTGAGACCCTGTATTGAGCCATTCTGAAAACCAGCACTCAGTGTGGGTCAGGTTTTCAGTCACTTGCCCACAGCATCCTGACTACCTCATGCAGGAAGCCAACTCTACCTGCTAGACATTGCCATCAGCATCAGTCACTGGTCCCAGGTAAATCATGACTGAGGAAGTGAAGCATTGGCTCCAGGCCAGACAAAGTTGGTAAATTTATCCTGTAAAAGGCCAGGTAATAAATACTTTATTATGGGTGCCATAAACATCTCCATTGTAACTATTCAATGCAAAAATGTGGGCTGGTGAGATGACTCAGTGGGTAAAAAAAACGCTTGCCATGCAAATTTGATAATCTGGGTTCAATCCCTGGAACCCATGTAAAAAAGCCAAATGTGGTGGTGTGGCTTTGGGGGTTTTTTTTGTTTTTGTTTTTGTTTTTTGTTTTTTGTTTGGTCTTTTTGAGACAGGGTCTCCCTGTAGCCCCAGCTAACCTGGAACTCACTATGTAGACCAGGCTAGACTTGAACTCACAGAGATCCACCTGCCTCTGCCTCCGGAGTGCTGGCAGCCCACAGTGGTGTGCATTTGTAATCCTAGCACTCCTGCAGCAAGATGGGAAGCAGGGACAGGAGAATCATCCAGCCGTTTACAGGGTTTCCTGTAGCCCCAGCTGGCCTGGAACTTGCTATGTAGAGCATAATGGCCTCAGTCTCACAGAGATCTGCCTGCCTCTGTCTCCCATGTGCTGTGATTAAAGGTGTGCACAACCACACCTAGTTCCTAAATTTTTTTGACAGAGTCTCACTTTGTAACCCTGACTGGCCTGGAACTTACTATGTAGTCCAGGCTGGCCTCAAATTCACAGAGATCTGCCTGACTTTGCCTCCCAAGTACTGGGATTAAAGGTATGTGCCACCATGTCAGGTTAAAAAATTACAAACATTTTTAAGTGCAAAAGTAGCAGTATAAATGAATATTGTTGTAGGCTAATGACACTTTTTAAAAAAATAGTTCTAGACATTGAATCTAGGTACATCACAGCCCACTAATAAAGCTTTATTTACACAAGCAAGAAATGGACTAGATTTGGCTCTCTGGGTATCAATGTCAGCCTCTGCACCAGGACTAGAATCATGAGAAAAAGGAAAGTGCCAAACCTGAGAGAGTCGATAAGATTGTTAATCTTTTTTTTTTTTTCTAAGACCTGTGAAGTCTGAAACCACTTTATAGTTGAAGGAAAGAATTCAATATAATTATAAGAAGAGCTAATATTTACCGAGGGCTTACTATGCTTACTATGTGCTAGATGCTATATTAAGGGTTAGATCATTTAGGGCTAGGAATGTAGCCCAGGGAGTAAAGAGCTAACCTGGCATGCACCTGGCTTCCATCCCCAGCACCACATAAACCTGGCATGCTAAAAGGAAATATGCTGACATAAGGTTGCTTCTGGTTAAGATTTCTTCATATCTAAGAAGACAGAAGTCACTCTGCACCTCTGTAATCCTAGCACTTAGGATGTGGAAGCAGGAGTATCAGAAGTTCAAGGTCATTCTCCACTATATAGCAAATTCCAGTCAGCCTGGAATACAGAAGAGCCTGGAAAGAAAGGGAGGGGAGGGGAAGGAAGGGAAGGGGAGGAAAGGAAAATAGAAAGGAGCCTTCATTAGTGAGGAACAGAAAACCTGCATTAGGTTTAAGCAATAAAGAAAATGTATCATTTTAGACAGGGTTTTTCTGTGGTTGGCATTTAGGTGGTTTAGTAGCTCATTCAAGCACCCAGGTTCTTTCTGTCTCATACCTCTGCATCCCTTTGGGGCTTTGGCTTTGCCCTCAATTAGCTCTCTATGACCACAGGAGAGGTCTAATGCCAAGCCTCAAATCCAGGCCAACGGGCCTCTGAAGAAACAGCATTCCATCTCTGCTGCTTCATTCTTTTTTATTTATTTTTTTTTATTCTGTTTTATTTTGAGACAGGGTCTCATGTAGCCCAGGCCACTCAAACTCACCGTATGGCCTTGAAATCCTGATCCTTCTGCCTCTGCCTCCTAAGTGCCTGGTTTATGTGGTGCTAGAGATGGAACCCCGGGCTTCATATGTATTCGGCAAGTACTCTATGAATGAAGCTATATCCTCAGCCCCTTATTTTTTTGCTTTCAGACTGGGTTTCAGTATGTCTCACTGATCTGGAACTTTTGATCCTCCTGCCTCAACCTCCTGAGTGCTGGGATTACAGATGTGCACCCCCAGAGTTGATTTCTTCTGTCTTCTTAGATATGAAGAAATCTTAACCAGAAGCAACCTTATGCCATCATGTTTCCTTTCATCAGAATTTTGTATGTTCTTTCTTAAACTAAGCACTAGAAAAGGAAATGGAGGGGCTGGAACAGTATCTTCTCCATTAGTAGAGTTTTTGTCTAGCATCCATGAGACCATAGATTTGATTCCCAGCTCCTCATTAACTGATCTTGATGGTTGGCATATGCCTGTAACCCCAGCACCTGGAGGTAGAAGCAGGAGACTCAGAAGACTTAGAAGTTCAAGGTCATCCTCAAGACTAGGCCTGTCTCCAAGTAAATAAATCTTTTTAGGCCAGGAGACAGGGATTGGGTGGAATTTCTAAGGTTAATTGACATGTAGAAGATGTGTAATTATCTCAGTGAAATCTAGAGTCTATTAGGAAGTATGGGGACCAAAAATGAATATAGGATAAGTTATTTCCAAGTGATATTAGTGCCCATGCTTTACAGGTGAGAAAATGAAATCCAGAGTGGGGGAATGATTTGCCCAAAGTCACCAAACTAGCATATGGAAGAGTCTGGATACAGGCCCAGTTCTGTGACTACAGTGCCCAAGGCCTCATCCTCTACATTAACATGTTGTCTATGGTGGGGAAGCCAAGAATGTTAGAGGAGAGCAGAATAACTCCACACTTGCCTTGACATCAAGTAAAACCAAGCCACTTACATGTGACCAGATCTTCCTAGCAGGGCATACCACTTAGCTTTTTTTTATACTAAGCAACCTCATAATTCAGTGAGTAACATCACAATTTATTTATCTCACAATTAGATGGGTCAGCAACTTGGGCTGAGCTTCTGATCAGGGCAGAACCCACTCAAATCTCTTTGTCCAGCTAGAAGGTCAACAGGGGACTGTCTAGACTAAGAGGGTCCCAGTTGGAATGATTTGCCATTTATTCTACAAGGTCCCTTATCCCCAACAGGCTAGCCTAGGCTTATTCACATGGAGGCTGGGCAGGGTGCCAAGAATAAAGAAAAAATATATGTGGCTGGTTGAGACCTAGTGAGGGTCTAGAAAGAATGACTCTTTGAACAAGAACTAAGCTGAATAAAGATTCTCTTCTCCATCTGCAGAAAGTCTAACACTTCTGTGCAACAGTAAATACCCCTTTCCCTTGGGGACAGGCAGTGGATAAAGCACTGTTGCATTAACACAAAGACCAGAGTTCAGATCCCCAGCAACCACCTAAAAAGTCTGGCAGCCCATCTGTAATCCCAGAATTTGGGAAGTGGAGACAGAATCCCTGGAGCAAGCTGGCTAGCCAGACTAGCCAACTCAGTGAGCTCCAGGTTCAGAAAGAGACCCCTCAACAAATAAACCAGAGAGCCATCAGGGAAGACATCTGGTACCAGCCTCTGCATGCATGTACAACACACATACATGCACAAACACACAAACACTCATACATGTATGCACATACCACACATACCCCTACAACCTGGGAAAAAAACATTGAAGTTCAATAGACTGACCTAATTCCTGGTCAACATCATCTAGCCTCCTTGAGGACAGGTAGACTTAGAGCTGACAGATAAGGTCAAGAAAGTGAGCATGGATTCAGTACAGAGAGTTGCAAAAACAGCACCATGGTCAACAGATTGGGGATGGGGCAAGGCCACCAGAGAAGAGCATCTAAACACCAAGTATTTAAACCCAAAGACAAAATTCTACCCACTCTATTTGTGTCCTGCCTCAAAGCACATTCCATATGGCAATCAACCAGGGCCATACTTTCTACTATTCTGGCAAAATAAACATCAAGTACACATTCATTCAATAAATATTTATTCTGCCAAACCCCATAAGCTTCAAATGAATGGAATTTTCTCTTAATTATCAAGTTAACGTCTGTTAAAATATCTTTCAGAGGGGTCTGGGAATATGTATAGCTCAGTTGTCAGAATATTGGCCTAGTATGCAGGAAGACTTGGGTTTGATTCCCCAGCACTGCATAAACTGAGTGCAGTGGCTAATTCATATATTCCAAGCACTTGAGTGGTGGTGTCAGAAGGGTCAGAAGTTCAAGGACATCCTGGGCTACATAGCAAGTTGGAGGTTGGCCTGGACTTCATGAAACCCTGGCTAAAAAAAAATCTTTCAGAATGACTTACAATATCTTTATAGATCCCAAGGGGGTGTCCCTTTGATATCAAAATTCTTTACTTACACAATTATTAAAACGTGAGCTCTGGGGCTGGAAGCGATTAAGAGCACTGACTGCTCAATTCCCAGCACCCACATGGCGGCTATGAATGGTCCTTAACTCCAGTTCCAGGGGAATCCGAAGCCCTCTTCTGACCTCTGAGGCATTGCACAACACGGGTGCACTCACATACATGCAGGCAATACATTCATACACATAAAATAAAAATAATAAATTTTTTTTGTCTTTTTGAGACAGGGTCTCCCTGTCTCAGAGGCAAAAATAAATAAGTAAATAAATAAATATAAATAAATAAATTTTTTTTAAAAACATGAGATCTATAGAGTGAGGATGTGGCTCAGTTGTTAGAATGCTTGCCTAGCACACATGAAGCCCCGAGTTTGATCTGCAGCACCACATAAATTAGGTATGGTGAGGCACATCTTCAATCCCATCCCTCTGGAGGTGGAGGCAGGAAGATCAGAAGCTCAAGGTCATCTTCAGCTACATAGTAAGCTTAAAGCCAGCCTGAGCTGTATAAGAACCTGTCTCAAAATATATAAAGACTGGGGCTGGAGAGATGGCTTAGAAGTTAAAAACACTGACTGCTCTTCCAGAGGACCTCGGTTCGATTTCCAGCACTTACATGGCAGCTAACAACTATCTGCAACTTCAGTTCCAGAGGAATCCAACACCTTCTTCTGACCTCCGTGGCATTGCACAACACGGGTGCACTTACACACATGCAGGCAAGACACTCATACACATAAAATAAAAAATATTAAATAAATATTTTTAAAAATATGTATACACAGGCTGGCAAGATGACTCAGTGGTTAAAGAGCATGTCCCCCTCTTTCAGAGGACCTGAATTCTGTTCCAAGCCCTCACATTGAACAGTTCACAACTGCCTGAAACTCCAGCTCCAGGGGATCTGACTCCCTCTCTGACCTCCACCATTGCACTCACTTGCACAAACCCACACATACATTCACATAATTAAAATATTTTTAAATTATATATATATTATGTATAAATTATATATAAAAATATATGTATAGGCTAGAATGATAACTCAGCAGGTAAGAGAGCTTCCTGCTCTTCCAGAGGACTGAGTTGGGTTCCCAGCACCCACATTGGGCAGCTCATATAAGCCTGTAAGTCCAGCTCCAAGGGATCTGACACCCTCTTCTAGTCTCTGTGATACCTGCACTCATATGCATATAATCACACACAGACATACACACACACATAACTTAAAAAATAAAAATAAGTCTTTAAATTTTTAAATTTAAAGCTGAACATGGTTGCACACACCTTTACTCCCAGAGACAGGCAGATCTCCATGAGACCAAAGCCAGCCTGGTCTACATAGTAAGTTTCAGGCCAGCTGGATCTACAGAGAGATTTTTTTCTCAAAAATAATTTGGTTATGGGGCTGGAGAGGTGGCTCAGCGGTTAAGAGCACTGACTACTCTTGCAGAGGACCCAGGTTCAATTCCCAGCACCCACATGGCGGCTACAAACCATCCTTAACTCCAGTCCCAGGGGAGTCTGAATCCCTCTTCTGACCTCTGCGGCATTGCACAACACAGGTGCACTCACATACGTGCAGGCAATACACTCATACACATAAAATAAAAATAATAAAATATTAAAAAATAATTTTTTTTTTGGTCTTTTTGAAATAGGGCCTCCCTTTAGCCCCAGCTGGCCTGGAACTCACTATGGAGACCAGACTGGCCTTGAACTTACAGAGATCCTCCTGCCTCTGCCTCCCAAGTGCTAGGATTAAAGGTGTGTGCCACCACACCCAGCAAAAAATATATTTACATATATATAGTCTAGGAGCTAGAGAGATGGCTCAGTGGTTAAGAACACTGACTGTTCTTGCAGAGAACCAAGGTTCGAATACCAGCACCCACATGGTGGCTAACAACCATTTATAACTCCAGTTTCAGGGGATCCAATGCCCTCTTCTGTCCTCTGCAGGCACTGCATGACATGGGTACACATATATACATGCAGGCATAATACTCATACACATAACATAAAAATAAATTAAAAAAAAATATTGTCTAATCTATCTGAAAAGATTGATCAAGTCTTTTTCTGAACCCATCTAAGCTCAGTCACTGCCATCACTCCCAGTTTACATCTGACTGTATTTACCCATTAAAAATATGCTGGAGCTGATAAGGAAAGACAGTGAACACAGCTCAGTTGCATTTCATCTTAGGACCCCATTCAGAAATTTACAGACTGTGGGTATGAACTTGCACCGTGTGACACCAGGCCCTCAGCATTTCTGAACATGGACTTAAGTGAATTCTTATGACAAAGCGGGCTGCCAAAGCAAGCAATGCTCTCTAAATACAGTGAAATAATATTCTTGCCGAGTAAACCTTCACAATGTGAAAACACACAGAGTTAGTTCACTCAACGTTCTCAAAACTGTTTTCTGTAGAACTAAAGCCATAAAAAGCGATCCAGCAAGTCAAGGATGTGGAGGGAATTCCCCTCCTGCCGAGTTGTGTGGGGACCCCCATTTTTCTGGGTAAATCAAAATGACTGCACGCTCCAAGGGCAGAGTAACCTAAAATGAGGGGGTTCTTCAATGACCTCAGCTTGTTCTTGGAGGCATGAACATAGAAAATATGCATAAATGTGAATGGACAAATTTATACAATATAGAAATACACAGCATAAAAAGAGGCACTATCAGCTGCAATGCTTGGCGTTAACATGAATTTTCTTGAAAACAATGATTTCTTATGTACTGTCTATAATTACATTACAGCTAAGCAATCTCTAATATATTCAATTCACAGAATGTCACAGGGATACAAAATATACTATACAGTTAAACTATTAAGAATTAGCACTAGTGGGCTGGGGACATGGCTCAGTGTTTAAAGTACCTGCTGCACAAGCATGAGGACCTGAGTTAAAATCCCCAGTACCCAAATAAAATAAGTGTGGTGACCTGTGTCTATAATCCTTGGGGTGGGTGGGGGGCAGTATTGGAGATAAGTGGATTTCTGGAGCTCATTGACCAGCCAGACTAGTCAATTGATAACCTTTAGATTCAGTGAGAGACCCTGTCTCAAACACTAAGGTAGACAGCAATCAGCAAGACAGGGACCTCTGGCCTCCATACACACGGACACACCTGCACATACATATGCATATATACAACCACATAAACATATACATATAACACACAAACATGATTGCACTTGGCTACACAGTAAGTTTGAGGCCAATCTGGGTTACATGAGGCCCTGTCCACAAACTAAAAAGAATTAGCATCATCATCATCCCAGTATGTGCTTGGCAGGTGTACATAGGGAAATTGAAGTTCAAGGTAATTCTCAACTATACAGCAAGTCTGAGGCCAGTCTGAGCAATATAAACCCTGTGTGTGTGTGTGTGTGTGTGTGTGTGTGTGTGTGTGTGTGTGTGCGCGCGCGCGTGCATGCACCACTTGAGTGGGGAACACTTGTCTATCACGCACAAGGCCCTGGGTTACATGTCCAGAGTGATATGGGAACTAACTGAAACTAAAAACTACATTATTTGCATTATCAGTCAAAACAGATTCTTTCCTCAGAAATGTCAATGGCAGGGTCCTAAATGAAGCAGAGAAAGGTGTAATTTGTCAGTGCCCCTGACCCCTTCCTACCCAGCCCAATAGTGGAGGGATCCCTAACTCTGCAGCACCCCATCTTTGTGCACACAGTGCCCTTTCTGTGAGTCAAGAAAAACACTGGAAAAAATCAAGTGAGAAAATGAGCTCAACTTCCTTCCTTTAGAAGGGGCTAGCAGGGTCATTGGACCCTTACCGGATTATCCAGCCACTCTTCCCAGCCAACTGTATGTAATTTAGCCTTAATCACACATGGTCTCCTGGATTGGGGCGGGGGAGCTAAAGTATATAATCTGGGGGAGGCTAGGAAGAGAAGCTTGATCTATGCTGGCTAAAGGCTTTCCAGCATAAAGACTTAAAGGACAGTTTTTGCTCCTTGCCCTCCAAAGTCAACTTAAGTTTCAGGGGACTATGGAACATCTCTCAAATGTCCTGTAACTGTAGTGAATCGCCTGTACTCTTGTTCAGGGAGGACATGGAGACCTCACCAGGTGAACTTGAACCAGTGTCCAGTCTACAAAGAGGAGGGTCAACTCAGAGGAAACATCTCATTCATGCTTCCAAGTGAAGCCAGACATGATCGAGCAGGACCTTTGACTTATCTTCACATAGATGGAACTGGTAAAAGAAAGGAGCCAGTGGCTCCCCCCAAGCCCATGTGACCCCTGAGGAACAGATCCTCAAGCGACCTTAAGTGTAAAAATAAACTGATTTATTTCGGCCAACTGTGTGGTCTTAAACACTCAAAAGGAAAGTATAACCAAAGAGTAAAATCATCAGTATATTTCTTTAAGAGTTCAAGGGATTACACTTCCCAGCCATTAGGCTTAAGTCTATATAAAAAGTTGTTTAGACAATTATTTCTCATTGATGATTTTGTTCCTAACCAGAAAGTGCTGCTCAGATGTAAGACTTCAAATCTTGGTCTCCAAAACTGCCACCTGTAGCTAAGGGAGACAACCA
>NW_008345457.1:218756-224251 GCF_000622305.1 Nannospalax galili
CATCCCAAAAAAACCAAAAAAAAAAAAAAAAAGGGCTAGGGCAATGAAAGCAATGGATCAGTGGTTAAGAGCACTGGCTACACTCTAACAGCTATCAAAATGCTTGAAAACAAATCCTCAGTTCATCACTCTCAACTCCAGCCTTGGCAGACAAAAGAAAAATGAGGAAGAACCCAATAGAAGGATTCATTTGGAAGCTCTCGTCAAGAAATCCCAGTGGACTCTGATATGAACATTTGAAATTTGCCCTGTTCTGACTTTTTTCTGGTTCACTGTCTAGAACTTGTAATGCTAACTACTCTTGCCTTTACTTCTCCTTCACATCCCCTATTCACCAGTCAAGGACTTTTTCTCACTACAGATAAGAGTTATGCAATTTGGGTGTCTTTTAGATAGACCCACTGAAGGGGTATCCCAATTGCCTCACCCTGCGTCCCTGTTCAGCATGGACGAAGCCAGAGCAGTCTGCATCCTGATTCCCTATTGGCAATTTGGGTAACCTCTTCAGAGGATGGTATGATAGGAATAGGAGGTAGGAATTAACTAGGCAGTTAGGGTGGAAAGACCCCAAAGAAAAGTAGCCAGTTTCTTGGCTAAAAGTCAAAATGTCCTTGGGCCTCTTAGCAACATACTCTGTTCCTAAGGCCAAAAATGTCAAAAGTATTTGGGAGCTCTTAAAAGATTTTAGGGTTACCTCTTCAGAGGGGGGAATGTTAGAGTAGCCAAAATCCCCATAAAAAAGAAGAAGAGGAGGAGGAGGAGGAGGAGGGGGAGAAGGAGAAGAAGAAAAAGAGGAGGAGGAAGAGGAAGAAGAGGAGGAAGAAGAGGAGGCACCTGAGGGTACATGAAGTTATCAGAAAAAGGTGATGTAGAGATATGGGAGGAGTTGGAGGGAAGGGAGTGGGCATGGATTTGATCAAAACACCTTATATGCATGTATGAAATTCTCAATGAATTATTTTTTAAAAAGAAAGAAAATGAGCTCAACCAAGGCCCTTTAGGTTACTTGGGTCCCTAAAGTCCACTGTCCTGGTAGAAGCTGAAGGATACGTGAGTCAACAGCTGCCACCATAGAAATGACTTCAGGCTTTTAGTCGACAGTGGGCTCAAGTCTGACTCATCCCACTGGCATGGACTCCTGGCTGAAATCAGTGTGGAATTCCATGGAGGATGAGAGATGTGATGGCTCCCCTCTACTCACAAGCTTGGTACAGCATCAGGCCATAGAATAACAAACACTTTCAGTCCTTGGTGCTGTACTGTAAAAGGGACAATGGGAGAGGAACCAAAATGTAGAGGGACTTCAAATCACAAGCCATGCAGAGAATTTGAAGACACTGAGAATGAACACTTGGAAGTATCACCATGGTGTGTGCCTGTCATCCCAGCATATGGGAGGTGGAGGCAGGAAGAACAGGAGATCAGGGTAATCCTGGCTACACAAGGAGTTCCTGGCCAGTCTGGGCTACACATGAGACCTGCCTAAAGTACAAGGAGTAGGGCTAGGGAAATGGCTCGGTAGTTAAAGGCACTTGCAAAGACCAGAGTTTGGTTCCCAGCATCTACAATAGGTGGCTCACAACTGGCTATATCCAGTTCCAGGGGATCTGATGCCCTCTTCTGACCTTTGAAAGGACCCCAAATACATGTGGCAGACACAGACACAAACACACACAAATAAAAAGGTAGGAAGGCTGGAGAGATTGTTCAGTCAGGAAAATACTTGCTGTACAAACACAAGGACCTGAGTTCAATTCCCAGCACCCATGTGAAAAGTGGGTGTGGTATGCATTTGTAATCCCAGTGCTGGAAGGATGGAGGTAGGTAGATATCTGGGGCCAGGTGAGTGGGGTGACTGGCCTGCAATTCTAGCCTCAGAAGGTGGAGACAGGATCCCCAGAGCAAACTGGCCAGTAAGACTAGCCATATCAGTGAGCTATGGGTTTGATTGAATCATCCTTGATTCCTCAGCTCAACGTCCGGCCTCCATATGTACGTGCACATATACATGCCTACACATCCACACACGTGCCCATATACATGAAAACACGCATACACACACAAACACCACATGAAAATAGAAAAAGAAAAAGAAAAACCCCTGAATAAAACAGCTGTCTTAAGAGACCTGCCTGAGGGGCTGGAGAGATGGCTCAGTGGTTAAGAACACTGGTTGTCCTTGCAGAAGACCTGGGTTCGAAACCCAGCACCCACATGGCAGCTAACAACTGTAACTCCAGTTCCAGGGGATCCGACAGCCTCTTCGGTCCTCTGTGGGCATTGCACGACAAGGGTGCACTTACCTACATGCAGGCAATACACACATACACATAAAATAAATTTTTAAAAAATATTTTAAAAAAAGAGACCTGCCTGATCAAATTCAAGTGAATTAAACTCATTCCATGTGGTTCTGCAGAAAGGATCCAGAAGCAGTGAGGTAGGGTTGGGAATGAAGTTGTTAACACATTGATATAGACCATAATAAAGGAGGAACGTTTTAGGGTTGTTTGTATTGGCAGAAGATAGGCTACCCTTGACTCAAACCTGCTTTTCAAAGTATAATGAAGAGACTACTATCCTCAGGCCTCTTGGGGGTCTCCCTGTAGCTATAGCTGGCCTTGAATTTACTATGTAGATGAGGCTGGTCTCAATCTCAGGGATCCACTTGCCTTTGCTTCCAGAGTGCTGGGATTAATGGCATATGCTACCACTTAATGTACTTCAGATACCTGCTTAATGTACATTTTAAAAGACACTGTCCTCATATTTAACATACAGTTTATAATGTAAAAGTATAAAGTGCTTTATAGATTATTTGGATAATTTTTTCTCTTTTGTAGTGAACTCTAATTTACTAAGTCAACCAAACAGAAAATAAAAATCACATTTGAGATATAACATCTTAGAACAACAATCTTAAAATAACAAAATATAGGTCTTCTGATACATAATTCTAAAATTTCAAAATCTTTTCTAATTTAGCTTCTATAAACTAAACTTTATTAGTTTTGTAAAGGCAGTGAAACTACAAAGTGTCTTAGAAACCGAAGAATACTGTAAAAGTATTTTCTATTTTATACAAACACAATACAAATAACAAAAGAAAAAGAAAAAAAAACAAAAAAAAAGAAAGAAAGAAAGAAAAAGGAAAAAAAAAAAAAAGAAACAAAGTATAATGAAGAATTGAAGTTTGGATTTCAGGGGAAGCCATGAGAAAAGCTCCCAGGCTCCAGCTCAGAATGCTGCATCAAAACCTGCCATTTACAAAGATGCTCAGGTAGGGCCTTTCAGATGGCTTGGCAGGCGAAAGTGCTTGCCGCCCAGCCTGATGACTTGAGTTTGATCCCTGGAACCCACAGTGGAAGGAGAGCACCGACTCCTGAAAGTTGTTCTCTGACCACTACATCTGCCCCATGATACACACTCTCCCCCATCCCAATACTAATAAATAAAAATTTAAAAGATGCCCAGGTAGGGCGACTACTCTATATGACAATACATACAAGAATGAACACGGGCACTATTCATTTGGCCATTCCTACAGAATGTGCACCACCAAGAGTAAGCCCTAATGTGAACTATGGACTTAGGGAGAGGTTGTCACAGTTTGCAATACATATGCCACTCTGGTGGGGCAGACTGTCCATGTGGAAGGACAAGGTATATGGAAAGCTCCATGCCTACTGCTCAGTTTTCCTATACATCTGAAACTGCTCTAAAAAATGAACTCTATTACACGCACATGCACCTACACACAGACACACACTTTTTTTTATTTCTTCTTTGAGACACAGCCTCATGTATCTTGGCTAGCCTTGAACTCCTATGTAACAGATCTTCTGATCCTCCTACTTCCACCTCCCAAATGCTGGGATTACAGGAATTGACCTCCCTTCCAGGCTTAAGTGTATTATATAAGAAAAAAGAAAAAAAAAAAAAAAACAGGGACTGGAGAGATGGCTCAGCAGTTAAGAGCACTTGATACTCATACAGAGGACCCAGGTTTGGTTCCCAGATCCACATGATGGCTAACAATTGTCCAAAATGCCAGTCCCAGGGGAATCTGATGGCCTCTTCTAACCTCTGAGGGCATTGCATGACACCGGTGCATTTGCAGACATGCAAGCAATACACACATACACATAAAATAAAAATAAATTTTTTTTGGTCTTTTTGAAATAGGGTCTCCCTGTAGCCCCAGCTGATCTGGAACTCACTATGTAGATCAGGCTGGCCTTGAACTCAGAGAGATCCATCTCCCTGTGCTTCCCAGCACTGGGACTAAAGGCGTGTGCCACCACATCCGACTAATTTTTTTCTTGAAAAAAAAAAAAAAACAAAAAGATGCCCAGGTGACTCATATGCACATTCAAATGGTCAGGCTGGCCTAGACTACCTGTTTGGTGCAATGCCCTCAGAGGTCAGAAAAGGGAGTCGAATCCCCTGGAACTGGAGTTATAGATGGTTGTTAGTCAACACTGGTTGCAGCCAGTGCTCTTAACCTCTGAGACATCTCTCCAGCCCTGATTTATTTTATTTTTAATCATGTGTATGTGAGTGTCTGTGTTAGATATGTGCACTTGAGTATGGGTGCTGGTGGAGGCCAGAGGCATCGGATCCTCTGGAGCTGGAGTTACAGGTGGTTGTAAGCCACCTGATGTGGGTGCTGGGAATCAAACTCAGGTCCTCTTGAAGAGCAGTAGGCATGATGAACTGTTAAGCCATCTTTCTAACCCTATAATGAATATTTTTGCTCCTAAGTCATTGGTTGTTTGGTTAGACCAAGTACTAGACTTAGGGCTACCTCGAGGTCAAGGGAATGAAGCCTTTCAAAATACAGCCTTGTTTTCAGGAAAAGTGCTTTTCCCAGTGTGCACCCACAAGCCTGTCTCGGTGCCTGTCTTGAAACCCAGCAGAACAGACTGGAAAATTCTCTTTGAACAAGTCTTTCGAAAGACACATTCAGTTTCTTCCATGCTTATTTTTTTATGTGTGTGGACCAACTTTGGTAATTTAGACTTTCCCAGACAAATTTTCCATTTCTTCAGAAATTTTCCATTTCAAGACTTGCAATTTACTAAAATGGATTTTATATACTGTCATTTGTGTATTTATTTTGATATGAGATCTCACTACATTAGGTAGGCTGGTCCTGAACTCCTGGATTCAAGCAATACTCCTGCCTCAGCCTTCTATAGGTATAAGCAACTGAGCTTGAGTTATGGGAGGTGAGGAGAGTCTCTCTCTACCTGATATTAGATTTCCTTATTATTAGTGAGTTCTTTTTCTTAATTATGAGATTAGTTTGATACTTTAAGGAATCAACCCTTCAATTTATTTATCAGTTCTGCCTTGTTTCTGTCTCTGTATTTAGATCATTCAGAAAATCCTGAGACAATGAAAGAAAATATAAAAGAAAAAGTTATAAATTTAATTATATAAATTTAAAAAATTTGCATATCCAAGAAAACTTAAAGCAAAGGAAGAAGAAA
>NW_008345457.1:224340-250958 GCF_000622305.1 Nannospalax galili
TCTTTTTATTTTATGTGTACACATGTATTGCCTGCATGTAGGTAAGTGCACCCGTGTCGTGCAATGCTCACTGAAGACAGAAGAGGTTGTCGGATCCCCTGGAACTGGAGTTACAGACAGTTGTTTGCTGCCATGTGGTTGCTGGGATTTGAACCCAGGTCTTCTGCAAGAACAGCCAGTGTTCTTAACCGCTGAGCCATCTCTCCAGCCCCATATTTATTTATATATTTTTATGTGTATGAGTATATTGGCTGCATGCATGTAAGTGCACCCATGTCATGCAGTGCCCATGGAGGTCAGAAAAGGGTGTTAGATACCCTGGAACTGGAGTTACAGACAGTTATTAGCTGCCATATTGGTGCTGGGAATTGAATCTGGGGCCTCTGTAAGAGTTTAACAACTGAGCCATCTCTCCAACCCCCAAGATTTTTTTTTTTTAATTTACTTTTACATGTGGGTGTGTCTTTGAGAGCTTATTGCCTGTATGTGAGTACCCAAGGAAGCCAAAAGAGGGCATTGGACCCCCGCAGACCTGGAGTTACAGGCAGTTGTGAGCTGACCAATGGTGGGTGCTGGGAATTGAACTCAGGTTCTCTGGAAAAGCAGTAAGTGCTCTTAACCACTGAGACATCTCTCTAGCCCAGGAGAGCTTTAATATTTTCATTATGTAGAGAATTAAAACTGATTCACAAAAGAAAGATCCACCAATCCAAAACATTAGTGATTATATTGGTCAGGTTCTCTAAAGAAACAGAACTGGTAAATGAAATATATATATATCCTTACAGGATAGAGTCTGAGTAGCTCAACAATTGCTGTACCACACTGGAGAGGCTAAGAATCTGGTAGTTGCTCAGTCTGAGGCTGAATGTCTAAGCAGTCCCAATATGGTGCTGAAGGTCTAAAGGATTCCTGGAGGTCTACTAGTCTTCAGTCTACGTTGGAATCTAAAGAACTTGGTTCAGGGCTAGAGAGATTACTCAGCAGTTAAGAACACTGACTGCTCTTATAGAGGATCTGGGTTTGATTCCCAGCACTCACATGGCAGCTAACAACCATCTGTAACTCCTGTTCCAGGGGAATCCAATGCCCTCTTCTGACCTGCATTATAGGCATTGCATGACACAGGTGCACTTACATACATGCAGGTAATACACTCATACACATAAAATAAAAATAATAAATAAATTAAAATTTTTTAAAAAAGAAGTTGGATCTACTATCAGCAGAGGAATGGCACAGCAACAAGATGAACTGACTAGTGAGAAAGAAGGCAAGCAGGCAAAAAGCAAAAGCTCCCTTCTGCTAAGATCTTTTATGTGGGCTGCCATCATAAGGTAAGGCCCATTGTAAGGTAGGTCTTCCAGTTTCAAATAATACAGAAAGTCTCTCACATTTCAGTTAATTCCAGATTTAGTCAAGTTGACAACCTAAACTAGCCATCACAGTGACAAAGGACTGAAAAAAAGACCAAAACAAAGTCTGGGTATAATGGCACATGTCTTTAATCCCAGCACTTGGGAGGCAGAGGCAGATGGATCTCTGTGAGTTGGAGGCCCGCCTAGTGTACATAGTGTGATCCTGTCTTTAAAAACAAAACATAGAAAAACAAAACAAAAACAAACAACAAACCAAAGACCAAATTACTAGTGAACAAAGTACTTACCAAATCCTTTACCAAAAAATATCATTACCAGAAAATTCCAGCAATTGAAAAAATATTCAAATATTGATTGAACCAGAAACATAACAATAGACAAAAACCTCATATTGGCTAGAGTTTCATAGAGCTCATTAACTTTTATAAAAACTGTAAGTTTTATTGAGATCTAGTCCACATATTATACAGTCATCCTCTTAAAATGTACCATTTAGGGGTACGGATATGACTTAGCAGGTAAAATCACTTGCTTATGCAAGTCTGATGATCTGACTTCAATTCCCAGAACCCATGGTAGAAGGAGAGAACCTACCCCAAAAGTTGCCCTCTGACCCCCACAAGTGCACCATGGTATAGGCACGCCCACATATATACACGCAATAATAAAGTGTACAAAATTCCATAGCTTTCAGTATATTTGCAGTTATATATCCATGTCACTCCCTAATAGTCTTCTTTTAATCACACTCACAACCCCGCTGTAAGGACTTTCCTGCCTTCTGTCTCTGAATTTGCTGATTCTGTACAATAAATGGAATCATACAACATATGGCCTTTTTTTTTGAGACAAGTTCTTGTTATGTGGACCAGGCTGGCCTGAAACTTGCAATCCCTCAGCCTCGACCTACTGAATGCTGAGATTACAGACACGCACTATCACATCCAGTCAATATATGGACTTTTATATGTGACTTCCTTCAATTAGCATCATGTTTTCCAGGTCCTTCCATAATGTGGCTCATATTATTTTCTCTTCTTTTCCTTTTCATGACCGAGCAATACATTCTCTATTGTCCTGATGTAGCAGATTTTCTTTATTTGTTCATCTGTTAATGAATATTTCAGTTGTTTCACTTTCTGGCTCTTTTGAATAATGCTGCTATGAACATTTATATGCATGCTTTGATGTGGAAGAACTGTTTTTTTCCATGGCTAGAAATAAATGGATGTGATTGTAGCCCTTGACAAAGCCATATATAAAATGTTAAAATGTTCTTTATTGGGTAGTACCAGGGTTCAACCTGAGGGCCTCATGCATGCTAGGCAAGTGCTCTCTGTCACTAAGCTATAACCCTAGACTTCTTTTTACTTTTCATTTGCGACAAAGGTCTCACTAAGTCTCCTGGGAAGTCCTTGGACTTTCAGTCTTCCTACCTCAGTCTCCTAGTAGCTTACAGACCTGTGCTACCCAGCCCAGCAATCTTCATGTTTGTTTGTGGTACCAGGGCTTGAACCCGCAACCTCCTGCATTCTAGGTGGGTACTATGCCAATGATCTGTATTTCCAGCTCTGTGTATGTTTTTGTTTGTTTGGTTTGGTTTTTAAAAAATACTATTTATTATTCCTATTTTATGTGTATGAGTGTATTGCCTGCATGTGTGTAAGTACACCTGTGTTGTGCAGTGCTCACAGAGGTCAGAAGAGGGCGTCGGATCACCTGGAACTGGAGTTATAGACAGTTAGCTGTCATGTGAGTTCTGGAATCAAACTCAGGTCCTCTGCAAGAGCAACCAGTGCTTTTATCCCCCTGAGTTATTTCTCCAGCCCCATTGTTTTTGGTTTTGGTTTTGGTTTTGGTTTGGTTTTTTTTTTTTTTTGCTTGTTTGTTTGTTTGTTTGTTTGTTTGTTTTTGAAACAAGAGTCTCTAGCCAGGCTGCCTTAAAACTCATTAGGTAGCTGAGGTTGACCATAAGCTTCTGATTCTCCTGCCTCCTCCTCCCAAGTACTGGTATGATCAGCAGGCACCGCCACACCCAGTTTCTCCAACACCTCCATATGTGTGTGTGTGTGTGTGTGTGTGTGTGTGTGTGTGTATGTGTGTGTGTCTTTTTAAAAATTTATTTGTTTTTATTTTATGTGTATGAGTGTATCGCCTGCATGTATGTGAGTGCACCATGTCATGCAATGCTGCAGAGATCAGAAGAGGGCTTCAAAGTCCCCTGGAACTGGAGTTAAGGACGGTTTGCAGCCGCCATGTGGGTGCTGGGACTCAAACCTGGGTCCTCTGCAAGAGCAGTCAGTGCTCTTGACCTCTGAGCCATCTCTCTAGCCCCATATATGTCTTTTTGAGACAGGGTCTCCCTGTAGTCTCAACTGGCCTGCAACTCACTATGTATACCAGATTGGCCTTGAACTCACAGAGATCTACCTGCTTCTGCCTCCCAAGTGCTGGGATTAAAGGTGTGCGCCACCACGCCCAGCTAACCCTCCATATTTAAAAAATATTTTATTTATTATTTTTATTTTAGGTGTATATATGTATTGCCTGCATGTTTATAAGTGCACCCATGTCATGCAATGCCTACAGAGGACAGAAGAGGTTGTTTGATCCCCTGAAACTGGAGTAAGGGACAATTGCTAGCTGCCATGTGGGTGCTGGGATTTGAACCCGGGTCTTCTGCAAGAACAGTCAGTGTTCTTAACTGCTGAGCCATCTCTCCAGCCCCCTGACCCCCCCATATTTTTAAGCGCTATCATCCCATTTCTCAGAATCTCACTCAAATAAATAAACAATATACAAAGTGGGAAATCACTAAACAGAAAATTGCTACTCATTATTTCAGCATTACTGATTTTTCTTGCTTCTCCAGTGAAAGGGACAAAATAAGGGCCAGGTTCCTAGTCACTGAGACACCTTGCAGTCTTTCTTTTCTCCCAAGAGGCATTTCCAAAGGGAAAAGCAGCCGGTCTCCAAAGGGGCCCGTCTGGGCAACAGTTGCTGGGTGGTTCTCCCAGGAGGCTGCCAGGCACCTAGGCACTTGCTGGTCACCCCTGCTTAGTTCTCCAGGAAAGCAGGTCCAAGGAATTCCAGGGTCAGTCTTTACCAGGACCACCCCAGTGAGTTCCCCCTCTAGACCCCTGTGTCCTGCAGATGACCTCAGTAAGGAACCCCCTCAGTCAGTCAGAGACACCCTAGAGCAGCTTTCCTACCTGCTCCTACCTACCCCTAACCACAAGGGCACTCAATAGAGACTGCCTGAAGATCAGCCCTGGCCCAGCATGGTGTCTCATGTCTGTAATCTCAACACTAGGGAGGTGGAGGAAGGAGGATCAGAAGGTCACAGTGTGGCAAGTTTGAGGTCAATATGAGGTGCATAAGATTATCTTAAAAAGTTTTTGTTTTAAACACAAATGGTGTACAGAGAAAAGGCATTCCTCAACCTTATCACAGCCCCCTTGTTAGGGTCTAGCTAGATTACTATAGGGAAACCAATAATAAATGCATCATCTTTTTTGCATGTTACTTTTAGATATCATTCAATATCAGTACACAGTAAGTTCCTGCATATTGCTAGGACATAGAATAAATTACTTTTTAAGTTTTTTACAGTTATTTATTTACGTGTGCATGTGCTTGGTAGTGCATGTGCCACGTTATGTGTCTGGAAGTCAGAGGACAACTTGTAGGAGGTGGTTTTCTCCTTCCCAGGGATTAAACTCTGATTGTCATGTTTGTATCACAAGCACTTTATATGCTGAGCCATCTCCCTGGCCCCAAGATAATTCACTTAATCTAATCTACCTTTTATTTCTATTTTTTTCTTGCCTTTTGTGTTTTAAAAAAATATTTTATTTATTATGTTTATGTGTATGTGTGTATTGCCTGCATGTAGGTAAGTGCAACCATGTTGTGCCATGCCCATGGAGGACAGAAGAGGCTGTTGGATACCCTGGAAATGGGGTTACGGACAGTTTTTAGCTGCCATGTGGGTGCTGGGATTCAAATCCCGGTCTTCTGCAAGAACAGTGTTCTTAACCTCTGAGCCATCTCTCCAGCCCCCTTATTTTTTTGTCTTTTTGAGACAGGGTCTCCCTGTAGTCCAAGCTGGCCTAGAATTTACTATGTAGACCAGGCTGGCCTCAATCTCACAGAGATCCACCTGCCTCTGCTTCCTGAGTGCTGGGATTAAAGCATGTGCCTCCACATCCGGCTTTCTTTTCTAATCTTTTCCTAATTCATCAAGAATGTAATATATACATAATAGGACATCAAAGCACAAGACATATAAAATTAACTGTATTATACATTAAGTTTAGGTAGATATCACCAATTTGGTCTCCACAGAGATTTAGGAATTTACCTACCTCATAGGAAATGTATCTGGGATTCAAATCCACATAGGCCTTCTAGTCCTGACTCCAGGCTCTTAACCATTAAAGCTAATCTGTTTTGTTTTTGTTTTTGTTTTTGAGACAGGGTCTCACTATATAGTCCTGGCTAGCCTGGAGCTTGGTATGTAGACCAGGCTAGCATATAACTAATTGTGATTCTTTTGCCTCTGCCTCCCAAGGACTGGGGTTACAAGGATGTGATACCATGCCCAGCTTAAATTACCTTTTCGGTTTTTTGCCAATCAGAGATACAAATGACTAATATTGGCCAATAATTTTCATCTGAATTTCCCTTATTATGAAAGTAGTGAATTTGCCTCATATGTTTAATATGGTTTGTGTTTCCTTTTCTGGGAATGGTCTGCATATAGTCTGCCCATTTTTCCATTTAAGTTATTGGCTTGTTTCCTTACCAATTTGTAAGAACTCTATGTATATTAAGGGAAATGAGTCCTTTCTGTATTCGGAATTGAAAATATATTTTTCCAGTTTGTCTTTTGATGTCACAGTGGTTTCTTCTATGAAGAAATTATTATTATTTTTGGTCTTTTTGAGACAAGGTCTCCCTGTAGCCCCAGCTGTCCTGGGACTCACTATGTAGACCAGGCTAGCCTCGAACTCACAGAGATCCACCTGCCTCTGCCTTCCGAGTACTGGGATTAAAGGCGTGCGCCACCATGCCCAACAGAAATTATATTTTTATATAATTATATTTATTCATTTTTACTTTATGGATTCTGGCCTTAGTTACATACTTAGATGAAATTTCCATTTATTAAATAATAAAATATTCTCTAATGTATTTTTCAAGTATTTTTATAGTTTCTCTTTTTCTTCTTTATTTTGACATCCAATACTTAGTACATCTAGAATTTTTCCCAAAGATATGGATCCAAATTTTTCCCCAGATGATTACTCACTTGTCCATATACTATTTTTTTTAATTACTGATATTTTCTACTAGTTTATACAAATCTTATCATATGTTAAATTCCACTGGCAACATTCAAATGTTATTTTTTTTACAAAAGCAAAACATATTGAATATAGTTATCCTATGTCATTTTCTTCCCCACACTGCATTTACAAACTGGTACCAGGAACATCTTGAATACTCAGAGACCAACTATACAATTGCTGTTAAAACATCCTCTTGTAATTCTCATTGATAGACTTACACAACCTTTAAAGCTACAATATAGGGCTTTATCCTGCCAGTGAGACGGTTCTTGGTAAGTAAAAGTGCTTGCTGCCAAGCCTGAGGACCTAGGTTCGATCCCCAGGACCCAGAGGGTAGAAGGCAAGAACCAATTTCTGAGTTGTCCTCTGACTTCCGCACTCCATGTAGGGCATTTGAGCACACACACACACACACACACACACACACACGCACACAGAGTAAATAAACAAATGCAATTAAAAATGTGTTTAAAGAGCTGCAATTATAAGAATTAGAATATGTCAAAACTTGGGGAGAAATGCTTCCACTGAAATAGCCAAGGGAAATAGGAAGGATATGAAATTCACACAAACCAAGACTGTGATCACATTTGACAAGCATGCACAGAGAAGAATGACAAGAGCCATACCCCAGAAGGCCAGAGTGATTCTGCTGGAATGTGGGATGACTGCTTCCTCCCGCCTTCCCTCGCCCCAAGCCCCAACTTCTCTGTGAAATGATGACATCAGCATAATTTAAAAATTTCACTTTTTAATAACAGCATCTTGTACTCATGTGTTTTTCTTTCCTGCCCCGGGAGGCTTCATAGAAATGATAGTCAAGAAATAAAGAGATTGGAAACCCGTAAGTGGGAAGGTGGGAGAAAGAGATCTCTTGGTTGGAAAATTCCAGAATGTTGAGAGGGAGAGAGAGAGACAGAGAGAGAGAGAGAGAGAGAGAGAGAGAGCTGACTGAGGAATGGTAACAGACACCACAGAATTGTGAAAGAAAATATCAGAAAGCACAGGCGAGGTGGTAATTAAAGCAAAGCTCCTGTAGACAGGACTGTGGACTCCTCTTCTGGAAGGCTTGACTGACTCACTCACTGTGTGCCCTCGGGCAGAGACACCCAGAAGTGCCTTTGCCTCTTCTCCCATCTGAACAAGGGCCACTCTGTTTCACATCTCTAGCTTCCACTTGGAGTTGCGGAGAGTTAATTACTGTTTGGGAAGGTATGTGAACTGATGGAATAAAAGACCCAGTAGGCAGAGGGCTGTTATTGCCAGTCAAGAAACCCTTTAAGTTCTGCAGCCGGGAGCCAGCTGCATAGTTGCAGGTGAAACCTCAGATAGACTTGGACCAGATAGATGCTCCTGTTCCTGTTGTCAGATTAGAGGACTGGGGAGGTAGTTCCATCTCCAATATGACAAATATATATAAGTAAATCTTGTGGGTTTTTTTTGGTGTTTTTGTGACAGTGTTTCCCTGAAGTCCCAGCTGGCCTGGAACTAGCTATGTAAACCAGGCTGGCCTGAGCTCACAGAGCTGCCCCTGCCTCCCAAGTGCTGGGATTAAAGGCGTGTGCCACCACACCCAGATAAGTAAATCTTTAAACATGGAGCAGTGATGGTCGATGTGTGCAGATGGGAGTAAGACTTCCATCTGAGCACCTATTTGAACATCTATTTCCTTTAGAGCTGATGACACAGCCTCCTTAGTTCCCAGTCAGTAGCCCCATTTTTCCTTAGACCTGTGAAGACAAGTCCAGCCTCCAAGCGTAAGAGACTCCCATGCCCTGAGCACCTGCTTTGGATACAAAGAGGTTGCCAAGATGGACAACTGTGATTCAGTGATCCCACCTGATCAGGGTGGGGGGTTGTTTATTATTATTATTATTATTATTATTATTATTATTTATGTGTGTGTATTGCCTCCATGTAGGTAAGAGCACCCATGTCGCGCAATGCCCGCAGAGGACAGAAGAGGCTGTCGGATCCCCTGGAACTGGAGTTACTGACAGTTGTTAGCTGCCGTGTGGGTGCTGCGATTCAAACCCAGGTCTTCTGCAAGAATAGCCAGTGTTCTTAAATACTGAGCCATCTCTCCAGCCCCTTGTTGTTGTTTTGAGATAGGATTTCATGTAGTCCAGGCTGGCCTCAGACTCACTATGGAGTTTAGGATGATCCTGAATTTCTGATCTTCCTGCTTCCACCTCCCAAGTGTGGGGATTACAGGTGTGTGCTACCACACTCAATTTCTGTAGTGATAGGGATTGAATCCAGTGTTGTGTACATGCTACCAACTGAGCTGCACCTGCAAGCCCCAGCTTTGGGCACTTTGTTCTAGTAATGGAAAATTAACCACAGGTTTGAAATATTGTTGTTTGTGGTACTGGGAATTAAACCCATGGTCTCATACATGCTAGGCAAGTGCTCTACTGGTTTTTGTTTATTTTTGGTTTGGGTGGGGTTTTTTTTTTTTTTAAGGAGAGGGGGTGAGATTGGGTCTCCCTATCTAGCTCTGACTGATCTGGAACTCACTATAAAGACCAGGTTGGCTTTGAACACACAGAGGTTTACCTGCCTCTGTTTCCTGAGTACTGGAATTAAAAGCTTGTGCTCATAAGTGCTCAACTGTTGAGCTGCATCCCTGGCCCTCTTTATTTTTATAATATTTTAGTTATTATTAGGGTGTGGGGGTGCTCATGTGCCATGGTACATGTGTGTAGAGGTCAGAAGACAACTTTTGGAAGTCACTTCTCTCCCTCCATCATGTGGGTGGACTCAAACTGAGCCATCTTACTGGTCCTTATTTTATTTTATATATATATATATATATATATGTGTGTGTGTGTGTGTGTGTGTGTGTGTGTTTGTGTGTATTGTGTGTGTGTATGTAGTCGCTACATAGACCTGGCTGTCCTCAAACTCACAGAGGTCCGCCTGCCTCTGCCTCCTGAGTGCTGGAATTAAAGGCATGCACTACCATGCCCGGCTATTACATATTTTTTAATTTTTTAAACTTTATTTATTTTATGTGTATGAGTATATTGCCTGCATATATGTAAGTGCACCCCTGTCGTGCAGTGCCCATGGAAGCCAGAAAAGGGGGTCGGATTTTCCCGGAACTGGAGTTATAGACAGATGTTAGCTACCATTTGAGTGCGGGGATTTGAACCTGGGTCTTCTGCAAGAGCAGCCAGTGCTCTTAACTGCTGAGCCTTCTCTCCAGCCCATTTTCTTATAATATTTATTTTATGTGTGGTATGTGCATGCCATGGTACATGTGTAGAGGTCAGAGGCCAACTTTCAAGAGTGAAATCTCTCCTACCATGTGAGAGAGACCCAGGGCTCAAACTTAGGTCACCAGGCTTACCCACTGAGACATCTCACCAGCTCTTATTGGTTTTTTGGAAAAGGATCTCACTACAGAGCTCAGACTAGCCTGGGATTCATTATGCAGCCCAAGTTAACCTCAAATTTGTGATCCTCCTGCCGCAGCTTCTCCAGTGCTGGGATTACAGGCATACGCCACCATGCCTGGCCAAAATGTTGGTGCTAACTTTGTCTCCTTGTATTTTCACACACCTCACATTTCAGTTGATCAGAAGACCCTGTGACCCCCTTCCATCCTCCTATCTGCTGCCCATCACTCCCTCTTAACCACCATCTGCCCAAGCTACCATTATCGCTCTCCTAGACTACTAAAGTCTCCTCCTAAGTGGTCTCCCTGCTTCTATAACCTGCCCTCATCCCCTTCTGGTGACTGTCATTACAGGTCCCCAAGAATTCCTTTTTTATTCTTAATATTTTATTTATTATTTTTATTTTTTGTGTATGAGAGTATTGCCTACATGTATGTAAGTTCACCTGTGTCATGCAATGCCTGCAGCGATCAGAAGGAGTCAGATCCCCTGGAACTGGAGTTACAGATGGCTGTTAATCACCATCTCTAGTCAGTGCTCTTAACCAAAGGATTCCTTTTAAGACATAAATCATATCTTTCTCTATTAAAACCCTGTGGTTTCCTGCATTATATAGAGTGAAAACTAAACGTTTGACAAGTACTGCTCCTTTTAGTGTCTGATTTTAATTCCTATGACTTTCTCCTTTAATCTGTCTGCTCCAGCTCTGCTGCCCTTTCTCCTATGCCTCAACCTGTCCACACATGCATATTCCCAACCTGGGGACCTTTGCACTCACTCTTCCCTTCACCCAGAAGTTTCCTGCCCTCTAGTTTGCCCTCCTTCCTCCTCCAAGTGTTTGCTCAAAATTCCCTTTTGCAGCAACTTGCTCCAGTCACTTTCATAATCCACACTTCCCTCATACCCAGCATGCACATTTCTCGGCTTTGTTCTCTCTGCCTAACATTCATTCACCACTATCTTGCATGCTATCATTTTTTATCTTGATTATCAGTTGTCCCTCCCAGTAAAATACAATTGCTATGAGGACATGGATGTCTAGGTTTTGTATACTACATAGCCCAGTGTCTAGCATGGGGCTTGGCACACAGTAGGTACTCCATAAATATTTATTAAATTAATGAATGAATGGCCCCTTGCCCGAGATCTTTTCCTGATTCCTGTGCCCAGAAGCTGTCCATCAGTGATGGTTGCTAAGCACCCACAAAAAGTCATAGTTGCAAATGAAAGTATGTCCCTCTGTGCTGTCCTCTCCCAGCATGCAGGGACCTGGGAAAAGCGGGGATCTGATGGATATCTCTGACTGGGAAGGAAGATAGGATTAGATACTAGAAATAGGAGGAAGGACGGCTCCGCCTGTCTGCTTGCCGGCTGCAGCTCTGCCTGGCGGGCTGCCTGCTCCCAGAAACAGGAAGTATCCAAAGAGGAAGTGACTGCAGACATGGAGCGGGATAAAATGCCCTGTGCCTGAGACCGAACACTTGAATCTAGTCATTCTGGAGCCTTCCAAGAGTCCATTCCTGGGAGATGAGTAAAATCCGTTCCACCGCGCCTCTGTGACTCATTCTGATGGCGGACAGTCTGCAGCCTCAAGATGGGACGCAGGTGCTTCCTCCTCTGGGGTTCTCCGGCTGGCGTGACTGGATGCTGAACGGGGGAGGTGGGTGGTACCATCGACCTGCTTCTGTGCCAGCATCTCCCAGGGTGGTAAAAGTGCCCTTGGCAAGGCAGTAAGTATTGGTGGCACGTTGCCCACAACTTCCAGGAACAGCTGAGCAAGAAAGCACATCAGAAACTAGGATCTTAGGGAACTGTTGAAGGGGGTAGCTTTGAGGCAAGTCACCTCACCAATCCCGGCTTCTTGATTGGAGCCTCCAAAGTCATTGCCTGAAGGCATATTTGGAAACCTGTTTTCTAACTGTTCTGTTTTGAGACAAGGTCTTACTATGTAGCATAAGCTAGTTTCGAACTTGGATCCTTCTGCCCCAGCCTCCTGAATGCTGGGATCACAGGCATGTGCCGCCATACTTGGCTGGTGTCTTAGTTTCATTTCCTGATGCTGTGATAAAATATTCTGACAGGAGCAACTTAGAGGTGAAGAGGTTTATTTTAGATCACAATTCTAGGTTACAGCTGATCATAGCAGGGAATTTGAGAGAATGGGTCACATCGTGTCGGCAGTCTACAGGGAGTAATAGATGCAGGGGATGCTGTGCTCTACTGTCTCTACTCCTGCACAGTTCAGGATCCCCTGCCTAGGGAATGGTGCGACGCACAGTGGGCCACCTCCATTACATAATCAAGATGATCCTCTGGAGACATGCTCACAAGTCAACCTGATCTAGACAATCCCTCCTTAAGACTGTCTTCCTAGAAGATCCTAGATTGTGTCAGGTTGACAATTAAAACTATCACAGCTCGAAACTGACTTTCTGCATCTTCTCAAGAGTGGGCAAAGAAGCAAGCTTGGCCCTGGGAACTCTCGTTTAGGTGTCCTGGCAGAGGAAATCTCCCAGCCTTATTGAGGTGTTGTGACATCAAGACCACAAAGCCTGTGGTTGAAGTCTTATTTTGCTGCAGACACTCTGCTCTAGTTCTGCCCTGCTGGGCTCTAAAGTTTGAGCTCTGCTTCTTGGCCAAAGAGCACTGAGGTCATAAAACACATACCAGGAAATCTGTGATGAAAAAACAAGTTGACCGTTTAAGGACAGAGCCAGAAGTACAGTGCTCAGGTGGAAACAGGCAGACATCTGTTCATTTCTAGAAAAGCAGAAAAACCACTCTATAACCACAGCAATCTACAGACAAGCTCTGGGCTTTGTACTTATGATGAAATGCAGGGGGCAGCTCAAAGCTGAGGATGTTGTTATGAGCATTCACATTATGCTAATAAAAGCTGTAGTCATTTTTAATTGCTCTATAAGGTTGTCCTTTGATAAGGATTTAAAGATAGTAGGAGGTATCACTTCAGCAAGTGGCTTTTAAGTTCTTTATTTATAGAACAGCACTCAGAAGTTAATAATTGCAAAGTATCCCTCAGCCTGGTTTTTTGCATAAGTAATTGATATTGAATGTTTTTTCAGTGGTCAGTATATCTTTCTCTACGTATTCTGTGTGTTTCCTGAAAAGAAATTAAGAGCTCTTCTGCAGTGGATCTTGAAGTAGCCCAGAGGTGGGCATGGCCATAGAGACCCCTAGGCCCAAGAAGGCATTCACTCTTCCTCCAGGCTCTACTGAGCAAGCCTGTGACAACCTTCTCATATCCAGCACAAATGGATTCATCTTACACCACAGAACCCCACTTCTGGGAGCCTGGGAATGAAGCTTGGTTGATAGCATGCTTGCCTAGCATGCATGAGACCCTGGATTCAATCCCAAGCACTGTGCAAACCAGGTGTGGTGGTGTGAGCCTGTAACCCCAACACTTGGGAGGTGAAGGCAGGAAGATCAGGAGTTCAAGATTATCCTCAGCTATATGGTGAGCTTGAGGCCAGTCTGGGCTACATGAAATCCTAAAGAAGAAAGAGAGAAAGAAAGAAAGAAAGAAAGAAAGAAAGAAAGAAAGAAAAGAAAGGAAAGAAGGAAGGAAGGAAGGGAGGGAAGGGAGAAAAAGAGAGAGGAGGGAGTTCCGCAGTTAAGAACTCATGCTGCTCTTGCCAAGGACCTGAGTTCAGTTCCCAGCACCCACCCACATCAGGTGGCTCACAACCACCTACAACTCCAGCTCCAGTGGATCCAATGTCCTCTTCTAGCCTTTGCAGGCACATGTACACACAAGGCATGCACACACACACACACACACACACACACACAAATAACAATTAAAACTAAAAATTAAATCTTGAACGAAAGAATGAAAGAACCCCACTTCTGTGAGACACCCAAAAGGGAGTTCCAACTCTTGGCTGTCTTGATCTGCCGCAACATCTCCTCATATTGCCCAAAACTCAGATCTTCCTTTCTGGAACTTGGAGGTGAAAGCAAAGCCACCAATTTCCCTCAGAGAGTCACCAACCTTCCCAATTTGCCTGGGACTGTGGGTTTTCCCAGGAGATGGGACTTTGAGGTTGAATACCAGGACAGGATGCTCAAGGAACACCCAGACAGTTTGTTCTTGTATTCCCTGAATTGGGGGTCATAGTAAATCCTGACCGAATTGCTAGGCAACCCTTCCTCACAGTTTCACCATGGTCAGATTGGAAGTTTCTGGAAGGTACACCTTCAGATACTCCCATGGATTGGACCTACTTAAATCTCATGCCTACTCCTGAGGCATCTACCCAGATGGGATGGCAAACAAGAGCCACTGACCAGGAAAGGAGCCTTCTGAAGACAACAGGGCCTTCCCACACCCTAGAGCAGCTCCAGCCTCTCCCCAGTTAATAGTTTGTCCTCAAATGAAGAACTTCCCAGGTGCTTTTCATCCGAGGGGTCAGGGAAAGGCTCACTCCCACCTGAGCACTAGCACCCTCATAGCATGGATCTGGGAACAAGACAGTCACTCAGAGAGCAACCATGACGGATGGACGAGCTGGCAGAGACAAAAGCCACAGACCCCATTTCACTGCTGTGGGAGCCACCGTTGAGGGGCTGTAGACACAGCCAACCAGGATCAGCACACATCTAAGCAACACATCAGTGACATCTTCAAATACTTAGCTCTAGGGCTGTAGAGATGGCTCAGCAGTTAAGAGCACTGGCTACTCTTGCAGAGGACCTGAGTTTGGTTCCCAGCACCACATGGCAGCTAACAACTATCCATAAATCCAGTTCCAGGGGACTAAACACACAAGTGCACTTACATACATGTAGGCAAAACACTCATAAACATAAAAGTAAGTAAATAAATTCCTGTCTCCTTTTTATTTCAATTTGGCTTCCTAATACCTTTTCAGGTGAAAAGTCTTTACAATTAAACCAGTGGGTCTAAGACTGGGGAGATGGCTCAGTGGATAAAATGGTCCCATACCACGCACACATACACATGTCAAAAAAAAAAAAAAAAAACCAAGAAAACTGAGTCTAATTATTAACCTGGAAAATATACAATAGAGAGGCTACATTCCCATGTTTCAAGGATTACAGACAGTTGTTATCAGCTATGTGGGTGCTGGGATTCAAACCCAGGTCTTCTGCAAGAACAGCCAGTGTTCTTAACCACTGAGCCATTGAGCCATCTCTCCAGCCCCTTTCTGAACACTCTTTGGCATAGGTGTTATGCTTTTTTCTTTTTTAAGTTTGCTAATTCCAATGGAAAGGTGCTACACTCAAAAATAGAATGAAGGGACTGGAGAGCTGGCTCAGTGACTCAGAGCACTTGCTGCACAGCCGTGAGGAAATGAGTTCCGATCCCAGGACTCCTGTAATGAGCCAGGCATGGTCTTGTGTGTGCTTGTAACTGCAGTGCTGCAGCAGCAAAGATGGGAAGACAGGAGATGGCTGGGGTTTGCTGGTTGCCGGCCTACATGAACTCTGTGTTCAGGGAGGGACCCTGCCTCAAAGGAATAAGAAGAGAGTGATGGAGAAGCACACCCAACACCCTCCTCTGGCTTCTGTACCCATATATACACATACAAGAACTGGAAAATCAGGAAAGAAAGAAAGAAGGGAAGGAGGGAGGGAGGGAGGGAGGGAGGGAAGAAAATACAATAAGCATATTATTTAAAAATAGCATATATTTTAGAAAAATAAATACCCGGCGTGGTGGCACATGCCTTTAATTTTAGTACTCAGGAGGCAGAGGGTAGTCAGATCTCTGTGCGTTTGTGAGGCCAGCCTAGTCTGCACAGAGAGTTCCAGGACAGCCAGAGCTACATAGCTAGGGTTACCAAAACAAAATTGAACAAATAAAGAAATGGAAGACAGAAGACAACTCTCCCATGCAAAAGAATTCCACATGATTTTAGGAAATGTGCTCCACTCTGATGAGGACTCTGCACACAACTGTGGATGACAGGTGATGACTTTCATCCAAACAATATAACATGGAAAACAGTGGCTTTCCAGTGGAGAAATCTGACAAATGCTATCTTGGGTCATTTTAGAAGAGAAACACAGGGGCTGGAGAGATGGCTCAGCAGTCAAGAGCACTGGCTGTTCTTGCAGAAGACCCAGGTTTGGATCCCAGCACCCACATGGCTGATAACAACCGTCTATAACTCCAGTTCCAGGGGATCCAACAGCCTCTTCTGTCCTCCACGGGCATTACACTACACAGGTACACTTACCTACATGAAGGAAATTCACACATACACATAAAATAAAAATAATAAAATACTTTTTAAAAATTAAAAGTTTTTTTTTACAAAGAAGAGAGACACAGACCAGCAAGATGACTTATTGGGTAAAGGTGCTTACCACCAAACCTGATAACCTGAGTTCAATCCCCAATACCAATGTGGTGGAAAGAGAACCAAATCCTGCAAGGTGTCTTCTGACCTCCATATGTACACCGTGGCACTCAAACCCCACACCCTGAACATGCACACACAATAAACAAACGAATAAATGAATGTAAAAGAAAACAGAGAGTGAACTGGAGAAATGGATTTGTCAGTAAAGTGCTTGTTTCGTAAGCATGGACGCCTGAGTTCAGTTTCTAGAACCCATGTGAAAAGCCAGGCTTGGCGGTGCACACTTGAGATCTCGGTGCTGGAGACAGGCAGATCCCTGAAGCTTGCCAGTCAGCCAAAGAGAGAACCCGTTGAAAGAAAAGAGAAGAAAAAAGGAAAAGAGCAGAACGAAACAGTGCCAGAGGAAAGATACCATCCGAGGAGTCCTCTGGCCTCCGTGCACTTGCACCCTCACACACACATTTGAACACACACATATACAAACACAAAGAATTTTTTTTAAGAGTGTTTGTCCCACATCTCTGGGCTTTGTAGACATTCTGTGGTAAGGTGAAGCAAAGGGAGTTGGTTCTATTGTTCGGATTCTGTCTCTGTGTACTCCTGGGGCAGTCACCTAAACCTCACTGAGCCTCAGTTTCTCTAACGGTAAGAGAGAAGGCGGCTAGAATGTGGGGCCATTTCTCTGGCCCTCAGTAATGGTGAGTGCTAGAACATTCTCTGGTGATATTTGAGGAGAGCTCTGAAGCACTGGAGTGAAGGACAGGCTAGCTCAGGCGAAGAGATCTGAGGTCATGCTCTGCACTGAGGCAGACCCTGCTCCCTCCTCCACCCACATCCATCAGCCATTCTTCATTCAGTCTCTGCTAAAAGCACCAAGGTCAAGGGCCTTTCAGATCTTCTTGATCAGCCTGGCTTTGCTTGCTAGCTTTCTGCAACCCAGAGGGCACACTTTCTAGAACACAATGTTCATAGCAGCATCCCTAACCACAAGCCCCAAGAGTCTGAATGTTGAGACACTCAGGAAGTCCAAGGGTCCTCTCTCTTCTTCAGAGGCACAGGAATGGCATGCATCAAAGGCAGGAAGTCCCTGACAGTCTGTCACATAAGCCACCAGACACCCGTTACCTTTATGTGGCTGAGCAAGAGGTTGAGTTCTCAGGGTGGGGCTGGGGGGTGGGGGGGCTTTGCAGCCAGGGTGGAGTCCAAGCCGGGGAATGAGGCCTGAGAAGCCAGGCCTAGGCTCCCCACCCCAGGAAGCCTGGCTCCCTCCTGGCTGCCCAAAGAGGGGCTCTGAACTGGGGCCTCGGCTCCCTTGTGGGAGAAGTGGCATTTGACTTCCTGTTTCCTTTCCTGTTTTTCTTTTTTCCTACACATTCCCTAAGGAAATGGTAATAAGATCCCAAAGAAACGCAGAGAAGACAGGGTGGGCTTCCTTCGAGGTCCGACTTATCAAAGGTCTGGACAGCTCTGGCTGGCTCAGTGGCCCAGGGTGCCAGCTGCCTGCCCTGGAGAGGAGAGAGAAGGTAAGGAAGAGGGAATGATGCATTGAAGAGCTGGCCTGGCCAATTGAAGGAATCTGACTACTCACAGTTGCCTGTGGGCTATCCCTGTGGCCACTGGTCCCAAAGGAGAGAAAAGGAGAGGGTCTGTGGGTGGGCTAAAAAAGCATTTGGGGGACAAAAAGAGAGAATAAAAAGGTTCACCACAGCCGGGCGTGGTGGCACACACCTTTAATCCCAGCACTCCGGAGGCAGAGGCAGGTGGATCTCTGTGAGTTCAAGGCCAGCCTGGTCTACATAGTGAGTTCCAGGCCAGCTGGGGTTACAGGGAGACCCTGTCTCAAAAAAGACCAAAAAAAAGGTTCACCGCAGTGCCGTGGTAGCACCCCAGAGCCTGCTGTCCTTGAAACACACCTAAGGTCACAGGATTCCTACTTAAGGCAAAAACAAAGCAGAAAATGAAAGTAAAGAACAGAGTAAGAAATGGAGGGGAAGAAGGATGAGGCAGGCGGGAGAGGGCAGGGTGTGCCAGCTCCAGTTGGCCAGCTCCGACTCTTGTTAAACCCTGCTAAGATTCAGTTATAATGCTTACTTGTATGCTCACCCCAGTACCACTGTAGGGGATTAGCTGCATCAGGATCTGAACACAGGGCAGCCTGACCCAACGTTGCAAGCCTGGTTCACTCACTGCCTCTGACCTGGAAGCCGTCTGCCTTGGGCCACTTGTGACCATAGCTGCTTTCCTTTGCATGTAATTTTCTTTTTTGTTGTTATTTCCTTTTGAATTTTTATTATGTATGTGTGTGTGTGGTGTGAGTGTGGGTGCAATCTCATCTGTCATCCCTTAGGTACTGTTTTTTGTTGCTGTTGTTGTTGTTGTTTCTTTTTGTCTTTTTGAGACAGGGTCTCCCTGTAGCCCCAACTAGCCTGGGAACTCACTATGGAGACCAGGCTGGCCTCCATCTCACAAAGATCTGCCTGCTTCTGCCTCCCAAGTGCTGGGACTAAAGGCGTGTGCTTTATTTATTTATTTATTTATTTATTTATTTATTTATTTTTCATCTTTTTGAGATGGGGGTCTCCCTATAGACTCAGCTGACCTGGAACTCATTATCTAGACCAGGCTGGCCTCAAACTCACAGAGCTCTGCCTGCCTCTGCCTCCCAAGTGCTGGGATTAAAGATGTATGCCACCACGCCCAGCCAACTATATTTTTTTAATTTAAAATTATGTGCATGTATGAGGGGGGTATACATGCCTGGCTTAGGTGCTGTTTTTTAAGACAAGGCCTCATTGGCCTAGAACCCATACAGTAGGCTAGACTGGCTTGGCAGCCAGCCCCAGGAACTGTCTCTACCTCCCAGCACTGAGATTATAATCATGCCACCACCCCTATTTTTTAACATAGATTCTTGGAATCAAACTCAAATTCTTATGCTTGCAAGGCAAGCACTTTACCAACTGAGCTATTATCCAGGCCCTTTCTCTTTTGAGATACAGTCTCATGTAGCCCAAGCTCATCTGGAACTCTCGATAAGACAAAATGACCTGAACTCCTGACCTTCCTGCCTCCACCCCCCGACACACCCTCCCAGTTCTAGAATTATAGGCATATGCTCACACAGCCAGCTTTTTTGCCTATAATTTTAAAAAAAAAGTGTAGCTGGGTGTGGTAGCACAGACCCATAGTCCTAGCACTCCAGAGGCTGAGGCAGGAGGATTGTGAGTTGGAACCCAGTCTTGAGTACAGACAAGACTCTGTCTCATGGGGGAAAAACATGTAAAATAATGTTTAAGTAATAAAGTTAAATCAATATGTGTTGACATGGGAGTTAAATAAGAAATGGATTTGACTGTTGAACAAAGATCCAAAAGTAAGAGTGGCTTAAACAAAGCTATGTATCTGTCTCTGTGATCAGACTTTAGTAGCTGGGAATGTAATCTCTTTCTGTTTTATTGCTTCGTGGTCCCAAAGGTATGGGTCAGCCCAGCATGGCCACATTCCAGCCAGCAGAAAGGAGATAAAAGAAGAAGGAAAAGCATACATTTCCTTAAAGCTCACAGCCTGGAGTTGAATGCATCATTTCTCCTTGAATTTTACAAACTAGAGCACAGTGATAACAGCCACTTCCAGGAACAAGTAGGCTGTAAGTGAGCCTGAGATGTGACCCGGAAGATGCTGCCTCCAGCCATAGCAGCCTGGTTTATTTCCCCAGCATGCTGCACTCAAGAACCATCTTTTCTATGTGTTATGATGTGCCAAAGATGGCATCTGCTAGCTTATAAGACTATAACCAGGCAAAGACTGCAATTGAGTCGTTCTGAAGAGATGGCTCAGGGGTTAAGAGCACTTACTGCTCTCCCAGAGGGCCAGGCTTCAGTTCCCAGTACTCACATGGCAATTGACACCAATCCTTAACTTTGGTTCCAGAGGATTCGATACCCTTTTCTGGCCTCCTCAGGCAGAAGACACACACCCGGTGCATTTATATACATGCAAGTAAAACACTCATACATGTAAGATAAATAAAATGTTTTAAAAAAGAATGATGGGGCTGGAGAGATGGCTCAGCGGTTAAGAGCACTGGCTGCTCTTGCAGAGGACCCAGGTTTGATTCCCAGCACCCACACGGCACCTAACAACCATCTGCAACTCCAGTTCCAGGGGAATCTTCTGATCTCCGAGGGCACTGCACAACATGGGTGCACTTACACACGTACAGGCAATACACTCATACACTAAAATAAAAATAATAAAATAATTTTTTTTAAAAAGAACGAGAATGTGACCAAGCATGGTGTCACATACCTGTAATCCCAGCACTTTGGAGGTGGAGGCAGGAGGATCAAAAGTTCAAGCTAAAAAAAATTAAAATATAAATAAATAAATAAATAAATAGCCGGGCATGGTAGCACATGCCTTTAATCTCAGCACTCAGGGAGCAGAGGCAGGTGGATCTCTGTGAGATTGAAGCCAAATTGGTCTACATAGTGAGTTCCAGGCCAGCTGGAGCTACAGTTGTTGAAAAAATAGCTACAAAAAAGTTCAAGCTTGAGGGCCAGAGAGATGGTTCATCAGTTAAGAGTGCATGCTGCTCTTCCAAAGGGTCTGAGTTCAGTTCCCAGCACTCATGTCAGGTAGCTCACAACTGCCTATAACTGCAGTTTCAGGAGATCCAACACCCTCTTCTGGCCTCTACAGACACCTGCACACATGTGGCTTACATACACACAAATACACACAAATAAAAATAAATCTTTTTTTTTTTTTTTAAGTTCAAGGTCATCCTGGGATACATAGGGAGCTTGAAGCCATCTTGGGCTACATGGTAATGGAGAAGGATTGTGATGGTAGGAAGATGTTAGCAAGGACAAGAATGCTAGAACAAACTCCACCAACGTTCACACATGTAAACAGAGTCATCAATGTGAGGCTGTTTCCCTCAAAACTAATTACAACTTGGGAAGCCTTTCCTTTAGCTAGGCAGAAAATAGGAACAGAAAAATTTAAATCCTAATATGTGTGTGTGTGTGTGTGTGGGGAGAGAGAGAGAGAGAGAGAGAGAGAGAGAGAGAGAGAGAATTACTTGGTAAGGATTTATAATTTTTTTACTATGTGTGTGTATGTGCATGTGAATACAGGTGCCTGCAGAGGCCAGAAGAGGACATCAAAGTCCCTAGAGCTAGAGTTACAGATGGCTGTGAGCCACCCGATGTGAGTGCTGAGAATTAAAGTTGGGTCCTCTGTAGGAGCAGTACACACATTTGACTGCTGAGCCACCTCTCCAGCCTCAGATAAATATATTCTTTTTTTTTTTTTCTTTTTTTTGTCTTTTTGAGACAGGGTCTCCCTGTAGCCCCAGCTGTCCTGGAACTCACTATGTAGACCAGACTGGCCTTGAACTCACAGAGATCCACCTGCCTCTGTCTCCTTAGTGCTGGGATTAAAGGTGTGCACCACCACGCCCGCCTAAAATAAATATATTCTTAAGGTTCAAACAATATGTGATAACCCTGAACACTTTCATAAGGAACTTATGAAAAGTGAATTCATGAAGGCATAAACAATAAAATGATCAACAAAGATTTAGCTCAGAAATCCAAGGACTGTTAAACACCCCAGATTATAGTGACAATAATAAAACAGCTTCCCTGGACATTCTGCCAGGCAATTTTCAGGTTGAGTTGCTAAAAATTCTCTGGCACAGTGTGGAAGAAGGAATTTGAAAGCGCAAAGAAATAGGAATGTTTAAATGGATCCCTTAGGGAGCTGGAGAGATGGCTCAGTGGTTTAGCGCACTGTCTGCTCTTGCAGAGGACCCAGGGTTCCATTCCCAGCACCCACATGGTGACTCAACAGCTATCCTTAACTCCAGTTCCAAGAGATTCACGATGCCCTCTTCTGGCCTTTGCAGGCATTGCATGACGGAGGTGCACGTAGATGCAGGTTAAACACTCATAGACATAAAACAAATAAATCAAAAAATATTTTTTGAAAGGATCGGTTAGATATGACCTCTAAGCCAACCCAAACCATCTCTCCCTGCCTCTCCTCCAAGATCTGAAGGGCATTCATTTTACCCAGACTTTGAGAAATGCAGTGATGAGGGTACCAATATTCTTCAGTATCTCTGCTGTGACTGTAATTGTGGGCTGGAGATGGGATCATGGATGCTGCAAAGAAGTTAGGGGTCCTTGATCTTTCTTTGCATGTATATGAATGTAGTGTATGTGCAAGTATGTTTTCATGTGTATGTAGATGCATGTGTGTAGGTATTTGTGTGTACATGTATGTGGAGATCAGAAGTTGATGTCAAGTGTCCTGTTCAGACACTTTCCACCTTTTATTAATATTTCATTTATTTATTTTGTGTGCACATGCATGTGTGTATATGAGTGGCTTCGTGAGTGCCATGGTGCCCATGTAGACATCAGGGGACAACTTGTGGGTGTTGGTTCTCTCCTTCTACCATGTGAATCCTAGGGACTAACCTCAAGTCATCAGATTTGGTGGAAACACTTTTTCCCACTGAGCTATCCTGCCTAATCTCCACCTTATTTTTTGAGACAGGATCTCTCACTGAACCTGGAGCTCACAGATTTGACTAGCCTGGCTGGCCAGTAAGTTCCAGGGATCTGTCCCGTCTCCCTAGTGCTGGGATTACAAGTGTGCATTACCATGTCCAGCTTTTTTATGTGGGTGCTGGGGATCCAAACTCAGGTGCTTATGCCTGCGCAGAAAATACCAATTGAGTCATTGCCCTAGCCCTGGAGTCCTTGGTCTTAATGAGACTATGAAATTTTAGAAGGGTAGAGGCCAAGTGAGTACTTGTCAGTCACCAGGTGGCACAATTAATAAATAACAAGGAGGGGTGACAGTAAGATTGTCTGAAGTACAGGGATCTGTGATGATGGCCAGTTGCATGGGAATGTAAGAAGGGAACAGAGAGGCCTGGGGAAATGGCTCAGCAGTTAGGAGCAATGATTGCTCTTGTGAAGACCCGGGTTCAGTCTCCAGCACTCAAATGGCAGCTAACAACCATCCATATCTTCAGTCCATGGGATCTGTCACCCTCTTCTGGCCACCATGGTCATTGCAGATATGTGGTGCACTTAACATATATGCAGGCAAAACATACATATAAATAAAAATAAATGAATAAAAACATTTTTTAAAGAAGAAGGGATCAGAAGAGCAGCTGAAGTTGAGGCTTGACATGTAAGGTAGAAAACTTCCAACTGTGCTGAGCAGAAATCTAACTCAAGTTACCATAAGGACTCACGGCCTCCTCTGTAGTGCCTGGACCTACCAGCTCACAGAGATTCCAGGGACTGAGGGGAAGATCAAGACCATTTGAGGAGTGGGTTGCAATGCAGTCGTAGTTTTATGCTCTAAATTATTCCCAAAGCTTTCCAGAGAAGGCCTCAGATCTAAGTAGATATGCCTACAGAAAAGAAATACCCAGACCTTTGGGGGGTTCTTAGCATCAGCTCTGAACTTATGTTTCCTGAGACTAGAGTATTTTGCCTGCATGAGTGTAAGAGCACCACATGTGTGCAGTGCTTGTGGAGGCCAAAAGAGGGCATTGGATTCCCTGGAACTGGAGTGATGGACCATTCATTGTTAGCTACCATGTGGGTGCTAGGAACTGAACTCAGGTCCTCTGCAAGAGCAGTGAGTGCTCTTAACCACTGAGCCATCTCTCCAGCTCCTGCAAATGCAATCTTAACACTTCCCCTCTGCTTATTTCCCTATCACTGAATGCACTCAAGGAAGATACATGCTCAGCAAGGCAAACAGAATGGTCCCCAAATCCCACACATACCCCCAAGGTGTCAACATCCTAATCCCTAGAGCCTGAGACATTATGTCCCATGACAAAGAGGAATCAAGGTTGCCATAAAATTAAGTTTGCTAATCAGATTACCTCAAAACAGAGAGATTAGCCTGGGTCATTTAGCTCAGTGTGATCACAAGAGTCCTTAGATACAAACGAAATAAGAACTGTATCAGAGCAGAGTAATGATAGAAACTCACACAGTCATGACTGACTTTGAAAGGAAGGGGCCAGGAGCCAAGGAACACGTGCAGCCCCAATGAGCTAGAGAAGAAAATCCTTTCTCTCCCAGAGCCCCCAAAAGGGACATAGCCCCATGGATGTTTTGATTAGCTCCTTAACTGAAAGACGAATAGTGTGTACATGCATACATGTTTCCGTATGTATATGTGTCTATATCTGGTTTTTGTTTTGTTTTATTTTGTAACTCTGGCTGGTCTGGAACTCACAATAGAGACAAGCTGGCCTTGAATTTGTAACAATCCTCCTGCCTCTGCCTCTGGAGTTGCCAGGATTACACACATGCACTATTATACCTGTTACAAATATGTCATTTGAAGCCACTAAGTTTATGGCAACTTGTAACAAATGCCCAGAGAATACTAATGTACCCCACAGTGGTGATCTGAGCCAGTGTGAGGAGATGATGACAGGGATGGCTAAGTAGAAACCATGGTGTTTTAGTTTGTTTCCTGTTGCTGTGATAAACCAACTTGGGGAGGAAAGGATTTATTTGGTTTGCACCTTCAGATCACAGTCCATCATTGAGGGAAACCAGGGTAGCAGCTCAAGTAGGGCAAGAACTTGGACATAGGAACTGAAGCAGAGACCATGGAGGACTATTGGTTGCTGGCTTATCTGTGGTTTGCTCAGCTACCATTGTTATACAGTTCAGGTCCACCTGCCTAGGAATGGCACCACCCAGAGAGGGCTGGGCCCTCCTACATCAATTATCCCACATCAATTATCAATCCAGAAAATGCCCCACAGATATGCCCACAGGCCAGTATGTTGGAGGAAATTCCTCAATTGAGATTCCCTCTTCCTTGGTGACTAGTTTGTGTCAAGCTGACAAAAATTACCAGAACATCATGAAACTTCTCCCATCCCCAGTGAGTCACCAAGACAGCAAACCAGCCAGGCATGGGAGCTCATGACTGCAATCCCAGAACTTGGGAGATTGAAACAGGTAGACAGCCATGAATTTGAGGCTAGCCTATCCTACATAGTGAGTTTTGGGCCAACCTGAGCTACAATGTGGGATTCTGTCTAAAAAAATTGAAAAACAGAGGTGCTGGAGAGATGGCTCAGCATTAAGAACACTCAGCTGCTCTTCCAGAGGACACATGTTCAGTTCTCCAGTTCCAGGGAATCCAACACCCTCTTCTGGCTTTCCAGGGCAGTATGCTCATGGATATACTTACATGCAGGCAACACACTCAGACACATAAAACAAACAAAAAAACCCAGAAATGAAAAGAGAGAATACATAAGTGAAGAAGAAAGGAAAGGAAAATAAAAAAAGGACTGGAGCTCTTGCAGAGGACCTGGGTTCAGTTCCCAGCACCCACATGGCAGCTAACAACCATCTATAACTCCAGTTCCAGGGAATCCAATGCCCTCTTCTGACCTCCGTGGGCACTGTACACACATGATGCACTTATATACAGGCAGGCAAAACCACTCATACACAGAAAATAAAAATAAATTTAAAAATAAAATAAAAAAAGAAATTAACCCCCCAAACAGCGCCAAATCCTTAGGGAAACCTCAATAATTAGTGCCAACTTTTGCCCACATAACATTTCTGTTTAAAAGATGTAAGCCCCAGTATCTGTAGATGTGGGGACCTAAAGGCCCCACCTTGCATAGGTCTGAAAGGAAGTTACTGGGGGCACGGCCTGGCTTGCTTTGAAAGTCTGAAGAATACTTCTGCACTGCTGAGGAGTGCATGATCAGCGTGTGACCATCCTTAAGATACACCCTCAGGGGGGAGGGGGATTTCCGGGTGCCTTTATAAGCTCTGTAACACCTGTAATAAATGAGTCCCTGCTTGACTAGACTCCCCATTGCGTCTGAGTGTCCCCGGTAATGGGGGCGGCGTGGGCTGGCAAACGGCGTGCTTACTCATCCCTAATCATCACTGTGCCAGGGGTCGCTGGTTCAAACACCCCCAGCATGTAGAAAATGTCAAGAGGAGCTAGGGAAATAGCTCGTTGTATAAAAGCACCACATGTCTTTCTCTGGCCTCTGAGAGAGTACATGCAATGCACCACACACGGAAGGAAGGG
>NW_008345457.1:251048-256546 GCF_000622305.1 Nannospalax galili
GGAGGGAGGGAGAAAAGAAAAAAGAAGAAAGTAGTCAAGCTGGCAAGATGGCTCAGTGGGTAAAGGCTTTTTCTACACAAGCCTGATGACCCTAGCTCAATCCTAAGAATCCATACACAGGTGTAATAAGAACCAAGTCCGTGAAGTCGTACACCACACACACAGACACACAGACACACAGACACACACACACACACACACACACACACGAATTAAAAGAAGAGGAAAAGGAGGAGGATTACTCCAGACTTAGGTCAAGGAGGATTACTCTAGACTTAATCAAGTGTTGGCTGTGCCCATTACAACTGTAATTTCAGGCACTAACACAGTTACCACAAAACCTTTTTGTACCATGTCTATCAGTAAAGAAAATCAATGGGGACGGGTGGGAGGTGGGGGGGCGGCAGCAAAGTCCACTGTTACAATCTTACTCTGGGTATTCACTTTCTTCCATCATAGCTCAGAGGCTCTGATCATGTCAATTATCCACCAAACACTCAACAAGTCACATGTGTTCTAGGAGGTGGACAATAATCCCCACATGTTCAAAGCATGCTGTGTTGGAATGTTTCAGAGTCCAGTAGTCTGGGGTACCTGAGAGCATCTCTTCTAAAGAAAAATATCCTTGCACTTGCACTGCCCACCCTGAAGAAAAATGCCCAGTCCTGTAACTTTTGAATTCTGGAGATGACAGTATCAATTTGGGCATTGTTCTAGTTTATTTTGATTGCTGTGACAAAATACTCTGACCAAAGGCTGGGCTTGGTGGCGCATGCCTTTAATCCCAGCACTTGGGAGGTAGAGGCAGGTGGATCTCTGGGAGTTCAAGGGCAGCCTGGTCTACATAGCAAATTCCAGGCCAGCTGGGGCTACAGGGAGACATTGTCTCAAAAAGACCAAAAAAACCCACCCCAAAACAAACAAACAAACAAAACAAAACAAAACAAAAAAACCTCTGACCAACACCAACTTGAGGAGGAAAAGGTTAATTTGGCTTACATCTCCTGGGTCACAGCTCATTGATGAAGGAGCCCAAGGGAGTAACTCAGGGCAGGAACCTGGAGACGGGAGCCGAGGCACAGGCCATGGAGGAACGCTGTTTACTGGCTTGCTCCCCTGACCCATGCTCAGCCTACGTTCTTTTTATTTTTAATTTATTGAACTTTTGTGCATTTCATACAGAAAATCATCTTTATACCCCCTTCCCCTTTGGCACACTCTCATAGCCCCCCCCCCCACTGGCGTTCATACATTCTGTCATTTGTGTTGAGGCCTATCATGAAAAGCCAGTGTCCCCAAATGTCCCTTAGTGCAAGTTCATCCATTGGGATCTAGTCAGCCTGTCTAGAGTCTCTCCCTTTAAGAAGATCAACTCTTCCTCACACAGCAGTAATCAGCTGCCAATAATTCTTTGACTAAGTTTGCCTGGGTCTTGTGCATGCTGACACCATTGCTGTAGGTTTGTATGAGAAGAGTCCCAGGCGTCTGTAGGACTATTTCTGTATGGTCATGCACCTTCTCCCTAGCTCTTACAATCTTTTTGCCCCCTCTTCTGCAATGGTCCCTGAGCCCTGGGGAGTGGAGTTTAAGATAGGAATTCTTGTCCAAGAACCCATATTCTACAGACTCTTATTCGCTACAGTTTGACCATTTGTGTTCTTTTGTGTTCCTGGCCCTCTGCTTCATGAAGGACCTTTATTCAATGGAAAGATGCATCAGTGTTCTCTTCATCCCTTGTTTTATGTTCCATGAGCCTTAGGTGTAGAGGTTGCATCCTAGATGTGCCACTTAGACTTGGGCAATTCACAGACAATCTCTGTGTATGACCAGTTGTGGGACTCTGTATTATCTGTTTCTTGAAAAAGAAGCTTCTTTGATGGGTGGTGACTGAGATACTTGTCTATAAATTTAAGGATCCATATTTTGCACATAGTAAGAAATTACATTTGTCTAGGGATGCAACAGCCTTGGAGTTTTCTCTAAGATCTATGACCTCTCCAGCTATATGTATTTGGCTAGGTTTACATTATCACACATGAGATTCCTCCCATTGAGTGGGCTTTAAGTCCAGTTAGGTAGCTGTTGATTACCCCCAAGATAAAAGTGCTGCTATTGCACCAATGTCATTTGCTGTGCTGGTCACTGATGTGGTTTTTAGGTCTTGAAGCTGGGGTTGGACCATTGACTGATGTTCTCCCTTAGCAGCTTGCATAGCTCTAGTAGCTTTGGAGAGCACTACAGTCTGCTTTCTTATACAACACAGAACAGCCTGCCCAGGGGTGGCACCACCCATAGTGGGCTGGGTCCTCTCACATCACTCAAAAATCAAGAAAATACCTCATAGACATGGTCACAGGCCAATCCAATGGAGGCAATTCCCCAATTGAGGCTCCCTCTACCCAGGTGTGTCAAGTTGACACTTGAAGTTATCCAGCACAGGAATGCCACTCTTAGTGACCAGCAGGACCACCAGTGCTGATGGGACATGGAGTTGGGTATATTTCTGTCACAGCTCAGACTGTCAGGTAGGGTGCCCTTAGGAGGCCTTAAGACACATCACACCCAGTGGAACCACAAGTGTCTCTAGCCTACAGAGCTACTCTATGCTTTATTAACAAACCTCAACAGGATGACAGACTGGTGAGAGTTCATGGGCTCTTCACTACTGTCCATTGGAAAAGTAGCCGCTGGTGAGTATGGGGAGATGGCTCAGTCAATAAAGTGCTTGTGTTGCAAGCACGAGGACCTGAGTTTGGTCCATAGCACCCACATAAAAAGCTGGGCATGTAGTGGTACATGTCTCTAATCCCAGCACCTAGGGGAAGGGGGTTGAGGCCAGAGGATCAGACGTTCAAAGTCATCTTCAGGTATATAGCAAGTTTGGGGATAGCCAGGAATGTATGAGACCCTGCTCAACCCCACTCCCTCTGAAAAGTAAACCCAAGTAACTTACCCATCACTGGATAATTCACATAGCACCAGCTCCAGGCAATGAACACATTTATTTTTTGAGACAGGGTTTCTTATATCCAAGTTGGCCTCTAACTCACTATATAGCTGAAGATGACCTTGAACTTCTGCTCTTCCTGTCCCCACCTCCTAAGTGCTAGAATTACAAGTGTGTGCCACAATACCCAATTTTATATGATGCTAGAGATTAAACCCAGGCCTTTGAAAGTACTTGACCAACTGAGCCACATTCCCAATCCAAATCTCATTAGGCCAATGCCATCCAATCAAGCCAATAGAGGGGAAGGGATCATGGAACAAGTGACAGATGAAGGCATATCAGATGGCAATCATGACCTCATGGGTGACCTGTTACCATGGCTGGGGCTGAAACATCATATTTCTTTCCTCTGGCTTGTATGAAGGGCATTTGGTGATGACTAATGTTAGGATTCAACAGAGTGGTAATAAGACCAAACTGACCTTATTGAACAATGCTACACCATGATGCTCAGTGGTCCCTCTTTACCTAGGCTATGCATCTTCCCTGGTTGAAGGAAGCATGCCTACTGAAAGGTAAGTGTTCCCTTGAGTTTTACCTCCCACCGCTCTCAACACACTGCCCTGTGCTGTGGGGAGCAGAGACTGTGCAACTTAAACAAAGGTGCCTTTTTGCCTCTGGTGTCCAGTTGGGTTTGGCTCTGAATTTAGGTAGTCATTGTAATTGTATAACTGAATTTACTAACAATACCTACTATATGCTTTAAAGGAATCAATTTTATGATCCATAAATGATACCTCAATTTAAAAACTTGAAGATTAAGGCTGGAGAGATGGTTCAGTGGTTAAGATCCCTGGTTGCTCTTGGAGAGGACCTGCATTTGATTCCCAGCACCTACATGGTAGTTAACAACTGTCTGTAATTCCAGTTCTAGGGAATCCAATGCCCTCTTCTGGTCTCCACAGGCATTGCATTCATGTGGTGCATTTACATACATAAAAGCAAAACACTCATACTCACAAAATAAGAAGAAATAGAATATTGTTTTAAAAACTTGATGATCCTGTGCCGGGTGTGGTGGTTCATGCCTTTAATCCCAGCACTTGGGAGGCAGAGGCAGGCAGCTCTCTGTGAATTCAAGGCCAGCCTGGTCTACATAGTGAGTTCCAAGCCAGCCCTACTACAGGGAGACCCCCGCCCCCCAAAAAAACAAACAAACCAAACAAAAAAACTTGACAATCCTGGGGCTGGAGAGATAGGTCAGTGGTTAAGAACCCTGGCTGCTCTTGCAGAGGACCTGGGTTCAGTTCCCAGCACCCACATGGTGGCTAACAACCATCCGTAACTCCACTTCCAGGGATCTGAGACCTTCTTCTGACCTCCAAAGGCATTGCACAACACAGGTGTACTTGCATACAGGCAATACACTCACACACATAAAATAAAAATAATAAATAAAATATTTTTTTAAAAAACCTTATGATCCTACATTGGAGTATGTGACCTGCCCTGCTCATCCAACCCTCTCCACCTCTCATCCAAGGGAGGATATTATATTCTGGGCAGCATCTTGGGAGAATGGCTTGCAAGTTGTTCCAACACATGTTCTGCCATGAAGACACTGAAATGAAGCTAGAGCCCTGATTCAGAAATCCAGTTTCATAGGCTGCAATGACCTTATGATCCTACATTGGAGTATGTGACCTGCCCTGCTCATCCAACCCTCTCCACCTCTCATCCAAGGGAGGATATTATATTCTGGGCAGCATCTTGGGAGAATGGCTTGCAAGTTGTTCCAACACATGTTCTGCCATGAAGACACTGAAATGAAGCTAGAGCCCTGATTCAGAAATCCAGTTTCATAGGCTGCAATGATGTCATCAAGGGTGTCCACCACTTCATCCTGTACCCGAGCAAACTAGAGGAGAAAAATGAGCTCTAGAGTAAGCGTAATGGCTTAAAATGCTATTCCATATCTAAGACCTGAGTCATGACCTTGAAGGCATTTATGACTTCAATCCTCATGTTGCAAAAATGTGCTCATCTTCGATAAACAGTCATTTTGGTTCATTTAGCAAGCAGATCTGAATATAGTCAGATTTCAAACATCTAAAACATTTGTAAATATAGATACACAGGGTGTGTGTGTATGTGTGTGTGTGTGTGTGTGTGTGTGTGTTTGTGTTCATTTCTTTATCAGACACACAGATGCACCTGTGAACCACTCTGACCACCAGACACTCTTCTGGCCATTGTGACAAGATGAAGACAATAGAAATAATCTTACTTAGATGGAGAGCCAGGGAAACCAAAACTGACTGGCAACAAACAAGGGTCAAGGATGCTATACTTACAAAAAAAAACAGGTTGAGGGGATCGAGTCCTTAGATAACATCGAGGACATTCATAAAGGCCTTTCTGAGGAGGTATCACTGGTCCAGGAATCTGAAAGAGAGGAGGATGGGGGGTACGCTGTAATCAACTCTGCAGATACCACTAAGTACACACACACACACACACACACACACACACACACACACATACACAC
>NW_008345457.1:258033-258479 GCF_000622305.1 Nannospalax galili
TAAAATAAAAATAATAAAATTTTTTTTTAAAGTCAGCTATGGTACCTCACATTTGTAATCCCAGTCCCAGCATACCTATAAGTCATGTAAGGAGGAGACAGGAGGATTGGCCAGGTAACTTGTATGGCAACAGAAATGACAAGAGAGAAATAACAAGAGACCCTGCTTCAAAACAAGGTGGAAGGAGTTGGGCACAAAGGCATGTGCTTTTAATCCTAGCACAGGAAACAGAGACAGGCAGATCTATGAAACTGAGGCCAGCTTGGTCTATATATTGAGTTCCAGGCCAGCTGGGGCTACAGGGAGACCCTGTTTCAAAAATCGTAGCAAAACAAAACAAAAAAATTAAAATAGAATTGCACTTACATACATGCAGGTAACACACGCATACACCTAAAATAAAAATAATAAATAAAATAATTTTTTAAAACAAATAAAAATATTTT
>NW_008345457.1:258492-262985 GCF_000622305.1 Nannospalax galili
TGTCTTTAATCCCAGCATTCGGGAGGCAGAGGCAGGCGGATCTCTATGAGATCAAGGCCGCCTTGGTCTATGTAACAAGTTTCAGCTGGGGCTACAGGGACACACTGTCTTTAAAAAAAAAAAAAAGTTACGTAGACTGGGGATGTAGCTCAGTGGTGGAGCATTTGCACAGCATGTATGAGGGCCAGAGCTCCAAAGAAATGTTCTGTTCATGTTAACCTGGGGGAAGGGTGTAGGAAAGGTGAAAGAAGAAAGCCATGGTATTAAGTATTAGCAAACAGTTTCACTGTAGTCTTCTCTAGGAAAAGATACCCCAAAGCCACATGCCACCGACACCAGTATGTGAAGCCTGAGGAACACACAGCCACTATTACTCTGCAAATAATCTTATTGCAGGCTATCAGACTCTAGTTCTCAAAGGAAGGAGCTTGGAGCTATCTTGTTTATGAATTTGTTTTTCAGAGGTGGGGTGATTATAGAGCTTGGGCTATTTCCTGATAGTGCATCCTGAGCCAGCCTGGAAGCCTCAGGCCCCAGCCTGGCTGATCAGGAGTCAGAGTCTGAGTAAGCTTGGTCCCACACTTCCTATCGGGTCCAGGCAGCCTGGGTTTCCAGGTGACCCATCCCTGCACCCAGCTGATTCAAAGGCCTGGCAAAACCCGATGCCAACCTAAAAACCAGAGGCAGCCAGGTTTGTTATTTCAGATCTCCAAACCTACGATCCAGTGCTTGGCTTCTACACATGAAAGTTAAGACAAGGATGTATATGCTACAAGAGGAGGAAAAGGCCCCTGTAAGCTCAGCCTTGGAAATGACAACCAACCTATTATGAAGTTAACTAACAACTAGCATCATCAAATAGCAAAAATGGCAAATGGTGGAAATGGTAATGATATTCTACCCTTTTTTGTTTTGTTTTTTGAGACAGGGTCTCCCTGTAGCCCCAGCTGTCCTGGAACTCACTATGTAGACCAGGCTGGCCTTGAACTCACAGAGATCCACCTGCCTCTGCCTCCCAAGTGCTGAAACTATAGGCGTGTGTCACCACACCCAACAATTCCATAGTTTTTTATAAAGTTAAAAAATACACTTACCATAAGAGCCCTCAATGGCACTTCTGGGCATTTATAACACAAAAATGAAAAATTCTGTTCAGAAAAAAAAGAATCTTAGCCAGGTTTGGTGCCATGTACCTGTAGTCCCCTCTGTTAAGGAGGCTGAGGGGAAGAGGATTTGTTGAGCCAACAAATTTGAGACCAGCCTGGACAACATAGCAAAACCCTACCTCAAAAAATAAAAGGTAGCCAGGTGTGGTGGCTCATGACTGGATTATAATCCCAGGATTTGGAAAACAAAGGCAGAAGGATTGCTGTTTGAGGCCAGTCTGGACTACATAGCATGACCCTTTCTCAAACAATCCAAAAGCAATAACAAAAATCTTCTAATGCCTTTAATCCCAGCACTCAGGAGGCAGAGGCAGGCAGAGAGATGGAGTCCAGCCTGGTCTCCATGGTGAGTTCCAGGCCAGCTGGGGCTGCAGGGAAATCCTGTCTCAAAAAGACATATGGTTTCTATGGAAATGGACAGGGGCAGAAGAGGAAAAACATTCTGCCCCAGGTAAGCTAGTCAATGGCTGTATATCTTTAGGTTAAGGCTCTGGAAATCAGCCCTAGATTGTTCAAACCCTTTCCGGTACATCTGTTTATGGTTTTTATAGAAATCCCCTGCTCTGCAGTTTTTGTGCTTAAAAACCCTGCGTTTCCACAGCTCTGGGTCGCAGTGCAGCTCCAGAGCCTGCCTGCATCGCTGGCCAGTCAGTTTCAATAAAGCAGTTAAGTTCTCCTGATTCTCAGTGTCCAGTGGTCAATTCATGGAATTTTTCGGACCCTGAACATTTTGGGGGCTCTGTCCGGGATTCCCTAAAAGACCCTTGGTCTGTTTTCCTGTCTTTTTTGTTCTCCGTTTGGCACCCGACAACATCAAATCTGGTTTCTCCCATAGTGAGTCTGCTTTGATTTCTGTTTTGGGTGTCCGGACTTCCGGGGGCTCAAGGGAGAGAAACTGGGCGCAGTATTGCTCTCCGAGCCAGAGGACAGAGGACGCCCTAACCCTCCATCTGAATGGTTGATGCTTGTGCCCTCTGGGCCTTTGGTGTCAGCCCTAATTGCTCTCAAAGTGACACAGTGCCTTTGTTCTGTGTCAGTCAAGTCTTGAATGGATCTACCCAATCTGTCTGTTTCTTGTTTGTCTTTGTTTCAGCATAATCCTTTTCTTTTCTTCATAGGTCAGTCCCCTTCATCTGAAGACACTCCCCTTGACTTAACTCTTTCTCATTTTAAGGATTTCCAGAAGGTGGCCACAATCTCTGGAGACACTGTCTATTGAGGGAAATTCCATACAATTTGTTCTCTCTAACGGCCATCTTTTGATGGTGACTGGCCCCCCACTGGGTCCTTTGATGTTAACAAACTTCTTCTGATTCAGGCTATGATCTTTGGAAACCCAGGACACCCTGACCAGGTCCCCTATATTATGGCTTATTTTTCCCTCTTGGACAAGCCTCCCAAATGGTTAAAACCCCATTTACTGTCTTCTCCCTTGAAGCCCTCCCTTCTGTCTCTGGGGCCCTGACGGCCTCTTCATTGGTCTCACCCACCTACTGTCCTTCCCGTCTTAGTTTGTTTCTTCATTTCTGTGACAAAATACTCAGTTCATCAGGGAGTCTAAGGTAGGAACTCGGGGCAGGAACCTGGAAGCAGGAGCTGGAGCACAGGCCTCCATCTCCTGCCACTCCTCCTTCTCCAACCACCCCTCCACTCCTTACCCCTACCCACACGCATTCAGGCCAGCCCTGTAGGCCTGAGACGACCCCTGCCATCCTTCCCCTCCATGCTATGGCCCTACCGGATTCCTCTGGCCACAGTTTTCTTGTTTATTCTCCTTTCTCAACCAGCGATCTTTATCACTGGAAATTACAAAATCCTCCTTCCTCTAAAAAACCCCAGGCTTTAATTGGGCTCCTGGAGACTATCTTTCTTATTCACCAGCCCACCTGGGATGATGTCCAACAACTCCTTCTCACCTTCTTCACCACTGAGGAACACACCCAGATCCTCTCCAAGGCCCGGAAATGGGTACCGGCCGAAAATAGCCGATTTACTGAGGATCCTGAGGTGATTGAGGAAATTTTCCCTCGCCACCTCCTGGACTAGGATCCCAACACCCCTGCAGGTAGGGAGTCATTCAGACTCTATCACCAGATTCTTATAGGGAGCCTCCAAGCCACTGCTAAAAGGCTTACAAATTTGTCAAAAGTCAGTTAGGTTTTGCAGGGACCAACAGAGGCCCCATCACAGGTCTTGGAGAGATTGATGGAAGCCTAGCGAGCTTATACTCCCATCAATCCAGAGGCACCTGAAAATCAACGAGCAATAAATATCACCTTCGTGACCCAGTCTGCACCTGATATCCAGAAGAAATTGCAAAAGTTGGAAGGCTTCAAAGGTAAGAGTCTCTCAGAATTTCTTGAAATCGCCCAAAAAGTCTTCAATAACCATGAGACCCAGGAGGAACGTGAGAAACGTCACAATCGAAAACTGGCACGGGCTTTGGCTCTAAGAGAGGGTAAACACCCCCCAAAAGATATCTGCCCAGATATCAGAATTGGCAGAGGGGACCGGGCCCTCGAGCCGGCCCCCTAAAGAGAGACCAATGTGCCTACTGCAAGGAGGTGGGACACTGGATAAGAGATTGTCCTTGGAAACACAAGGGATTTCAAAAGTTACTTAAGTTAAAAGATTGAGGGGGGTCAGGGCTCGTCACCCCTCCCTGAGCCCCAGCTAACCCTGAAGGTAGGGGGAGGCCTATTGACTTTCTGGTCAATACTGGCACCACCTTTTCAGTTCTGAAAAGACCCCTTGGGCCCCTGACAGGACGACAAACTTTTATTCAAGGGGTCACGGGTAGCCATTCTTACCCCTGGACCACCAAAAGGACTGTTGATTTGGGCACGGGGAGGGTCCAGCCTGTCTGAAAATCATAGTGGCCACTGAAGTCCTAGTTAAGGATGCTGATAAGCTCACTTTGGGACAACAACTGATTGTGACCACCTCCCACACTATTGAAAGGGTGCTGAAGGCACCACCTGATCGCTGGCTCACAAATGCAAGATTAACTCACTACCAGTCTCTCCTACTAGATGTGCCCCGCCTGATATATGCGGTGACCAGTGCCTACTTAAACCCTGCATCCCTGCTCCCTGAAACTGAGTGTGAGACAGTTGTGCATCACAACTGCTCCAAACTGCTGCAGCATGTTCAGGGAAGCCGACCTGATCTCACCGACATACCATGGAATAACCCTGACTTGGTGACATACACAGACGGGAGTAGTTACATGAAAGATGGGAGTCAGGTATGCAGGGGCGGCAGTAGCCACCAAGGAGGATGTCCTATGGGTGGAAGCCCTGACCAAAGGAACCTCTGCACAAAAGG
>NW_008345457.1:263019-272612 GCF_000622305.1 Nannospalax galili
TGGCCACAGGCCAGTCCAATAAAGGCAATTCCCTGATTGAGGCTCCCTCAACCCAGGTGTGTCAAGTTGACACTAAAGCTATCCAGCACGCCCTCCATGCTATGGCCTTGCTGGATTCCTCTGGCCACAGCTTTTTTTTCTCCTTTCTCAACCAGTGATCTTTATAATTAGAAATTACAAAACCCTCCTTTCTCTGAAAAACCCCAGGCTTTAATTGGGCTCCTGGAGACTTTCTTACTCACCAGCCCACCTGGGATGATGTCCAACAACTCCTTTTCACCCTCTTCACCACTGAGGAATGCACCCAGATCCTCTCCGAGGCCCAGAAACAGGACCAGCCAAAAATGGCCGATTTACTGAGGATCCTGAGGTGATCGAGGAAATTTTCCCTCACCGCCACCCAGATTGGGATCCCAACACTCCTGCAGGTAGGGAGTCACTCAAACTCTACTGCCAGATTCTTATGGGGGGGTCTCCAGGCTGCTGCTGAAAAGCCTACAAATTTGTCAAAAGTCAGTCAGGTTTTGCAGGGACAGACAGAGGCTCTAGCACAGTTCCTGGAGAGGCTTATGGAGGCCTACAGAGCTTACACGCCTATTGATCCTGAGGTGTCAGAAAATCAATTAAAGAGAGACCAATGTGCCTACTGTAAGGAGATGGGACATTGGATAAGAGAGTCATGGACATACACCCCACTGTGCCTAATCCTTACACCCTCCTGAGCTCCCTGGCCCCTGACAGGATGATTTATACTGTCCTGGATTTGAAAGATGCTTTTTTCAGTATCCCCTTGGATGAGGGGAGCCAACCCATCTTTGCCTTTGAATGGCAAGATCCTGAAGAAGGGTTCAGTGGCCAACTGACCTGGACCAGGGCTTCCACAAGGGTTTAAGAACTCTCCCACCATCTTTGACAAGGCCTTGCGTGAAGACGTCCAAGGGTTCCAGACTGCCCACCCCCAAGTTTCTCTTCTGCAATATATAGATGATTTGCTCCTCACCACCTCTGACCACCCCTCTTGCCTAGAGGCTACAAAAGACTTGTTGAAGGAACTTCAACGCCTAGAGTACAAAGTGTCAGCTAAAAAGTCACATATCTGCCAGGAGGAGATACAGTATCTGGGGTTTCAATTGGAAGGGGGTATGTGCAGGCTCTCCTCTGCAAGGCAAAAGCCCATCCTGGACATCCCTGTTCTCCAAAGTCAAATACAAATCAGAGAATTCCTGGGGTCAGCTGGATATTGTCGCCTGTGGATACCTGGTTTTGCAGAGCTGGCCAGGCCTCTACATGAGGTAACAATGGGGGGGGGACCCTCAGCATTTTCCAGAGGAGAAGAACAACAGCAGGCCTCTGACAACCTAAAACAGGCCCTCACTTCTGCACCAGCCCTAGTCCTACCTGACGTCTTGAGGCCCTCCTACCTTTATGTAGATGAACGGTTTGGTGTGGTGAAGGGCGTACTTGCTCAAACCTTGGGCCCCTGGAAGAGACCGGTGGCCTACCTCTCAAAGAAATTAGACTCGGTAGTGGCTGGATGGCCAGCCTGTTTGAAGATCATAGCGGCCACTGCAGTCCTAGTTAAGGACGCTGATAAGCTCACCTTGGGACAACAACTGATTGTGACCACCTCCCACACTATTGAAGGGGTGCTGAGGGCACCACCTAATTGCTGGCTCATGAATGCAAGATTAACTCATTACCAGTCTCTGACCCACCTGACATATGCGGTGACCAGTGCCTTAAACCCTGCATCCCTGCTCTCTGAGACTGAGTCTGAGACAGTTGTGCATCATGATTGCTCCGAACTGCTGCAGCATGTCCAGGGTAGCCGACCTGATCTCACCATACCATGGAAGAACCCTGACTTGGTGATGTACACAGATGGGAGTAATTACATAAAAGATGGAGTCAGGTATGCAGGGACAGCAGTAGTCACCCAGGAGGACGTCCTATGGGCAGAAGCCCTGCCCAAAGGAATCTCTGCACAAAAGGCCGAACTGATAGCCTTGATTTGGGCCCTAAGACTGGGAGAGGGTAAGACTGTCAACATTTACACTGACAGTAGACATGCTTTTGCCACTGTTCATGTACATGGAGCCATCTGCTGAGAAAGAGGCCTCCTGACATCAGAAGGAAAGACTATTAAACACAAACAAGAGATCATTGATTTGTTAAGGATCATATGGATGCCCAAAAGGGTGGCAGTCATTCATTGCCCAGGACACTAAAGTACAACACACCTGAGGCCTGAGGCCAAGGAAATAGCAGAATCCCCATCCGAACCTGCTCTCCTAACCCTGCCAGATCCTACGTTACCTGACAAGCCTTCATACACAGAAGAGGATGACAAATATTTCCAGTCAATTCCAAATGGGTATCTCTCCTCAGGATGGAGACACACCTCAGATGGCAAGGTCATCCTCCCCCGCCGCCTGGGGGAAATGCTAGTCCACCAGCTCCATGAAGAAACCCACATGGGAAAAGAAAAGATCAGGTTATTACTAACCAGATGCTTCCAGTTTCCTTCCTCAATAGCTACTATACAGGACATCACCCCCAGATGTATGGCATGCCATATGAATAATGCCCACCCGAAAAACTATAAATCCTCAGGAAAACGTGAAAGAGGGACTGCCCCCAGAGTCCACTGGGAAGTAGACTTCACTGAGGTAAAGCCGGGACAGTTTGGATATAAATATGTACTAGTTTTTGTAGATACCTTTTCAGGATGGGTAGAAGCCTTTCCCACCAAGAAGGAAATGGCAACCATAGTTGCCAAGAAGTTTCTAGATGAACTCATTCCCAGGTTGGTGTGCCCCTGGTGTTAGGGTCTGACAATGGACCAGGGTTCATCTCTCAGGTAATTCAGGCCTTAGCAAAAGGCCTTAGATTGGAAGCTACATTGTGCATACCATCCCCAGAGTTCAGAAGACCCCCTCCCCCGGTCCCAAGATTAAAGTCAGAACTGTTGGCTGAAATATCTAATCATGAAATCCTCCAGTCTATTAGGGCATTACAGGCTGTACAGGAGCACCTCCACCCCCTGACCCAGCACGTGCACGAACCGCCTCCAGCTACTCCACATCCTTACTGACCTGGAGACATTGTCTGGATAAAGCAACACCAAAAGGAGACATTGGCCCTTTGGTGGAAAGGACCATTCACTGTGATCCTGATGACTCCCACAGCAGTGAAAGTGGACAGACTGTGCACCTGGATTCATCACTCACACATCAAGCCTGCCCAGGTTGACCAAGAAAAATGGAAGACCCCCTGAAACTTTGATTGGTAAAAGACAATTCACCTGTTCCCCCAGTGTCACTCTGCTCCTACTGACTCTACCCTATGAGATGGCCCCCCCAAGAAGTCTACCAGCCCCAGACTTATGTCTGGAAATTATCTGATACACAGACAGGGAAGGTTATTATGGAGGTGACACCTCCTAACCCTCAGATCGCTCCCTGGTTTGAAACTGACCTATGTTCTTCATGGTCAACACTGGGTAGAGAGGCCACCTGAAAACATGCGAGATACCAAATGGGTGGTCATGGGGGAGCGATGGCACAGAGACCTGCTACTGGATGTAGGGCCGGCACCATGGATGCAGAAAAAAGCCTTAGGAACTGCCTTCTACACATGTCCCGTGAACACTGGGACTGACTGATGAAGAAGGAAGCTATTACTGTGCTTACTGGGGTTGTGAGACATGGGCCCCAACATGGTATCCAGTTGAATGACAAGATCCATACATTAATATTCAATTGGAAAAAAATAGGTCTTCTACTGTCCCCAAGACCGGCAACCTTCTTATCATAACCCTAAAACAATGGGATGTCTTTACTATGGATCAGAAAGGGGACACGGGCCACACATGGGGACTGAGGGCCTATGTATCTGGCATGGACCCTGGAACTCTATTTACAATTCAAAAATTTCCAAAACCAGCCAGGTGTGGTGGTGCACGCCTTTAATCCCAGCACTCAGGAGGCAGAGGCAGGTAGAGCTCTGTGAGTTCATGGCAAGCCTGGTCTACATAGTGAGTTCCAGGACAGCTGGGGCTACAGGGAGACCCTGTCTCAAAAAGACTGAAAAAAAAAATCCCAAAACCCATACCGCCTCGACCCATAGGACCTTTGGCAGCAGCTCCCCCTCCTTTAGAAACCCCAACTAAATTGGTTCCCAGTCTGACCACTCTCCCAACTATGAGGATGATGCCTCTGAGGTATGAAGATTTCCCTCCCCTTCTAGAGGGGGAGCCCCTTATAAATACCATAAAGGCTACCTTCCAGTATTTAAATAACACAAGCTCTGAGATGACCAAATACTACTGGCTCTGCCTGGATCCCTGACCACCCTACTACATAAGTTTTGCCCTCACTGCAAAAAAGGGAGGAATTAAAAATAGTGCCCCTCCAACATAATATCATAAGAGCATACATATATATAACTAAAAGTTACTCGACAAACAGCAAAGCCAGACAGGCGATACCTTCAGTCGAGTTGTTGGCCAGGATAGATAAAGGCTCTTCCAGACAGTAACCCAACATACTACAGGAAAAATGAACAGCAGACCCCAATTCTATCCAAAGGAATACTGACAATGGATTGCAGTAGATGAGGAACAGCTGACCCTCCTGGAACAGGGACCTCTGGCTGACTAGATTTACCAGAAGGGCAGACAGGGGGAATGGATGAGGGTGCTGACAACACAGTGGACAATGACAGGGATGGCAGAGTATGGAGCCTCCAGTGGGAGAGGAAGGCTGTCTATCTGATGAGTTTGGATGTCTTTACTATGGATCAGAAATGGGACACGGGCCGCACATGTGGACTGAGGGCCTATGTATCTGGCATGGACCCTGGAACCCTATTTACAATTCAAAAATTCCCAAAACCCGTACCACCTCGATCTGTAGGACCTTTAGCAGAACTGAAGCCAGATTCAGCTCCCCCTCCTTTAGAAACCCCAACTAAATTGGTCCCCAGCCTGACTATTCTCCTGACTGTGAGGATGATGCCTCTGAGGGATGAAGATTTCCCTCCCCTTCTAGAGAGGGAGCCCCTTATAAATACCATGAAGGCTACCTTCCAGTATTTAAATAACAAGCCCTGAGATGACCAAAGACTGCTGGCTCTGCCTGGATCCCTGACCACCCTACTACATAGGTTTTGCCCTCACTGCAAAAAGGGAGGAATTAAAAATAGTGCCCCTGAGTGACACTGCCTCATGCCCCTGGGAAACTACTTTCACCCTAAGGGATCTGAAGGGGCAGGGGCTGTGCTTCATGTCCAAAGAATATCCTTTGACTTCTTCTCCCTACCTCAGGGTTTATAATCAGTCCTATACTTTACCTGAGAACACCTGGTCTATAGGAGACACCCAATTGCTTGCTGCCCACCCCCTGCTCCACTTGGTTTGCTTGCTCCTCTGGCCTAACCCCTTGTTTGCACCCCCAATATTTCATAGGGAGACAAGAATTTTGTGTACTGGTACATATCATGCCACAGGTTTATTACATCATATGGGTCTCTCTCGGCCTTGAAGAGCCGTGGCAGCCTCCATTTTAGTTCCCCTCCTTGTGGGAATGGGGATAGCAGGGTCTGCCACCATAGGACCACCTGGGTCACCAGTAATTGAAACTTGAGAATCTTGAGTGAGCAGGTTGATAAAGATATTAGATTACATGCCACTGCCTCCTATTTAGAACAACAGGTAGACTCACTAGCTGAAGTAGTCTTACAAAACAGAAGGGGCCTTGATTTCCTTTTTCTCAGGGAAGGTGGACTCTGCATGGCTCTGGGAGAAACATGTTTTTGGGGATTTTTTTTTTTTTTTTGTCTTTTTGAGACAGGGTCTCCCTGTAGTCCCAGCTGTCCTGGAACTCTCTATGTAGACCAGGCTGGCCTCGAACTCACAGAGATCTGCCTGCCTCTGCCTCCCAAGTGCTGGGATTAAAGGCCTGCACCACCACGCCCGGCTGAAACATGTTGTTTTTATGCCAACCACTCAGATGTGATTAAAGTCACCCTGGCCCAGATCAAAAAGAGCCTTTTAGAATGAGAAGAACTCAGAGAAAGTTCCCAAAACTGGTTTGAATCCCTATTCTCCTGGTCCTCTTGGCTTACCACCCTTATCACTGCTCTGGCCAGTCCCCTCTTAATCCTTAAAGCACTGCTGACCTTTGGACCCTGTATCTTTAATGCTCTAGTCAAGTTTGTTAAACAAAGGGTCTCTGCTGTACAACTGATGGTTATGAGGGCCCATTACAATCCCCTATATGACACATATGAATCAATGGTTTGATTCAAGAAAATTTCCAAAACAAAATGGGGGAATGAAGAAGAGTGCCCCTCAGACCCCCCTCCCTGTCCTCTGAGAAAGAGCTGCCCTTCTCCTGACTCTGGAAATCCCCTCTATTGTTCAAACCCTTTCCTGGTACATCTGTTTGTGGTTTCTATGGAAATAGTCCAGGGCAGAAGAGGAAGAACGTTCTGCCCCAGGTAAGCTACCCAATGGCTGTATATAGGTTAAGGCTCTGGAAATCAGCCCTAGATTGTTTGAACCCTTTCCTGGTACATCTGTTTATGGTTTCTATAGAAATCCCCTGCTCTGTAGTTTTTGCGCTTAAAAACCCTGTGTTTCCACGGCTCTGGGTTGCAGTGTAGCTCCTGGGCCTGCCTGTGTCCCTGGCTGGTCGGTTTCAATTAAGCAGTTAAGTTCTCCTGAGTCTCAGTGTCCAAGTGGTCAATTCAGGGAATTTTTCAGACCCTGAACATTCTAAGGAATTTGTTTGGTATTGGGGTGTAGCTTGATAGTAGAATGTCTGCCTATCAAGTACAAGGCCCTGGATTTGATTCCCAGCAGTTTAAAATAATACTAAAACAGCAACAAAAAATTGTCTTACCTCTCATAGAGGCTAGCACATGCTACGATCTTCATTCAGCAAGATAGAGACTCAGGATAACTGATTGTCTAGACTAAAAGTAGTAGTCCTGCTCCCCAGGAAGAGCAGATGTGTTGGATCAAGTCCAAAGACCAGGAAAATACAAAACACCAGATTCGAAGGCAGCAGGCAGAAGAAACTGTTATCCAGGGAAGGGAGCTTTGTCCCTTCAGTCCTTCAGATGAAGCCCACTCACATCAGGGAGATAAGCAGTTTCATTCAGTCCATCAAACTTAAATGATCGACTCATCTAAAACCACAACCACAGAAATACCCAGAATAACATTTGGCACTCCGTGGCCAATCAAGTTGTTAGGCAGAATTAAGCATGACAAGCCAAAAACTAGAAACCCAAAAATGCATCAACAAGTTAATACATAAACAAATTGTGGAGGTGTAGTTGGAATCTCAGGTGAGGGTCCACTGACTCTACTCACCCCCTCCTTCTCTGAGGGAAAGTCAATAATACACAGTGTACCACACAGTCCAACTTGGGAAGGACGCTTGCTAGCAGGTACAGCTGATCTTCTGGAGATGGCAGCTGGATTCCTCAGAGGACCACATGCCACAGTACAGTTTAGAAAACACTATAGATTTAAATAACATTTTACTTATTATTATTTTACGTGTGTGAGTGTTTTGCCTGCATGTATGTAAGTACACCACATGCATGTAATACTAGAGGAGGCCAGAAGAGGTTATTGAATCCCCTGAAACTGGAGTTACAGATAGTTGTTAAATGGCTGCCATGTGGGTGCTGGGAACCAAACCCAAGTTCTCTGCAAAAGTAACCAGAGTTCCTAACCACTGAGTCATCTCTCCAGCCCTTTAAATAACATTCTTAAGTTAGATGGTTACAGTAATGACTATGTTAGTGGCATCCAGAGGTTAGGGCTGCGGGAGAGGAAGGAATAAGAAGGAGTTGCTGAGTGGAAGTGTAACACTCCTGTGTCCTGAGTATGGCAGAAGACCGAATCTACGCCTGTGAGAAAGTTTCAGAGCATATAGGCCCCTCCCCCATGATCATAATGAGCATCTATTATGATCCTAACACTGCTCTTGTTTTTTTTTCCAGTTCTAGGGACTGAACCCAGGGCCTCATGCAGGCTAACCATACAACTGAGTTACATCATTCCCAACACTGATCTTGAAACTTTACACACATTACACATAATATAGACAGTAACCTTGTGACTACATAATACTGTCTCTACTTTATAGACAAAGAAACATGCTGAGAGCTGTTAATGAGTCTGTACCATCCCACAGCCAGTAAATGGCAAAGCCCAAACTTCAAACAAATCCATCTGACCCCAAGGCTTTGACCCTTTCTCCCACCACCTCCTAATTCAAACACAAACTACAAAGGGTGGAGCCTCTGTGCTTGCCATGAGAGATCACTGGGTCTAATGTCATTTCACACCATAGCTGAGCACCCTCCACTGGTCTTTCCACCACTCCAGTCATCCAGGGCCTGAGATAAACACAAAGATCTGCTTTTGGAAGAGGTGGCAAAAATCAGCAAAAAGCAGTCAGCTAGGGTGGCACGCACCTGTAATCCCAACTCTTGGAAGGTATAGGCAGGAGGATCAGGAGTTCAAGGTCATTTTTGGCTATATAAGGACCAGCCTGAGCTACATGAGGCCTTGTCTCCAAGAGGATGGCAAGAGGGAGCTGGAGTGGTTAAAGAGCATGTACTGCTCTTGCAGAGGATCCGAGTTCAGTTGCCAACATCCACACAAAGGGGCTTACAACTGCCTACAACTCCAGCTCCAGAGGATCCAATTCCTCTGACCTCTCTGGGCACTATACTCACATGCACATACCCATATGCATTCATATGATATAAAAATAATAACAATAGCCGGGCATAGTAGCGCACGCCTTTAATCCCAGCACTTGTGAGGCGCAGAGGCAGGTGGATCTCTGTAAGTTCATAATGAGTTCCAGAACAGCTGGGGCTACAGCGAGACCCTGTCTCAAAAAGACAAAAATAATAATAATAATAATAATAATAATAAAATTAGGGGCTGGAGAGATGGTTCAGCGGTTAAGAGCACTGGTGCTCTTGCAGAAGATCCAGGTTCAAATCCCAGCACCCACATGGTGGCTAACAACTGTCCATAACTCCAGTTCTGCGGGATCTGACACCCTCTTCTGTCCTCCTCAGGCACTACACAACATGGGAGCACTTAGATGCATGCAGGCATAACACCTATATACATAAAAAAATAAAAATAAAAATAAAATGATATAATAATAAAAATAAATATTTTAAAGGGGGTAGGGCTGGGGATATAGCTTCATGGTGGGGTGTTTGCCTTACATGCACAAGGTCCTGAATTCGATCTCTAGTACAGAAGAAAACACAGAGGAAATATTAGAGGTTGAAGAGCAAACAACATGCAAATGATTCAACCAGGGTCAGAGGGCCTCTTTACTCCACTTGGATCTAGATGGCAACCCACTATTTTTTATTTTATTTATTTATTTATTTTGGTCTTTTTGAGACAGTCTCCCTGCAGTCACAGCTGGCCTAGAACTCACTATGTGAGACCAGGCTGGCCTCAGTCTCACAGAGATCCACCTGCCTCTGCCTCCCAAGTCCTGGGATCAAAACTGTGTGCCACCATGCCCAGCAGTAATCTA
>NW_008345457.1:272624-275227 GCF_000622305.1 Nannospalax galili
TGGTCTCTTTTTTTGAGACAGGGTCTCCCTGTAGCCCTAGCTGGCCTTGATTTACTATGGAGACCAGGCTGGCCTTGAACTCACAGAGATCCACCTGCCTCTGCCTCCCAAGTGCTGGGATTAAAGGCGTGCACCACCACACCCAGCCAGTCATCCACTTTTCGAGGGCATGTGTCTGCAGGAGGCTGCTCTGACTCCCTTCAGAATGAGCTCAGAGTCATTCTTCTGTGATCCCAAATCAATAGGGCCAACCTTTCTCAGAGACTTCCCTTACAGTCCAGGGGTCACCATCATATATGTGGCTGATCGCCGAGCCTAGAGGAGAGTTTGGCCAGGGAAGAGGTTCAGTGTTTGTTGAATGAATAAATAGATGACGAGAATCAAGTCATACAGTTGTGAACTCAAACCCCTTAAGAGGTCAGGCAGACAACAGTGACCAGTGGGGATGGTGCTATTTAGGGCACAGTGAGGACTCAAGCAAAATAAGTATGTGTGTCATAGCTAAGGGGTCAGCCCTGAACCACGGGTTCAGTTATGCCTCACAGGATTGCTACATCTGATTTTTCAAGAGAAGCCAAAATCCAGACTTTTATGAGGAGCTCTTGATTTTTTTCATGCTGTGAACCAATTTTAAAAATTGTTTTAATTAAGTGAGGGCCAAATGAAACACACATGCTGGAAGCTTACTGCCCAGAGGACGTGGCTTGAGACTTGGACTTTGGAATATCAGAATGTCAGAGTTTCAGATGCGGCAACTATGACTTTTGCCTTTGGCTACTTGGGAAACAGGTCCACAGCAAAAGAACAGGGGTGCTGAGGTCTCCAGCATCCAGGAGCCAGATCCATCCGGATAGCTCCATCTGGATAAGTCCTTCGGAGGTCTCCCAGCCGACAAGGCCCACAAAGCAGGTCGGACCTCTGAAGGCTGGGGTGGGGCAGGAGGGACACAAATGGCCTTGTGGCAGCAGGCTGCTTTGGTTATAGGATTCTTACAGAACTCAGGAAAAATGCATCTCTTTTTTGAATCATCACATTACTTTCATGCCCATGCTTGAGGCACAAAGACCAGACTGTCCCCTCTAAAGGGCAAAAGATGGTCCCATCAGGTCTATTTAAGGAGAATCCTACATCCCCGCTTGCCCCAAGCAGAGGGAATTGAAGACCAGACCCTTGGGCCCCAGGGAAGAGGCCAGAGCTGGTATGATAACGGACTTTACTGGAGGTAAAAATACCCCTTCTTCTGGGCCAAGCAGGGTCATTGGACCCTCACTGGATTATCTAGCCTCCCTTCCCAGCCAACTGTATGTAATTTGGCCCTAATCATACATGGCCTCCTGGATTTGGGGAGGGCTAAAGTATACAATCTGGGGAAGGCTAGGAAAGAAGGCACGACTCCTGCTGGGTAAAGACTTCCCAGTGGGCATACCCTCAGGTCATACATACACCTCAGCAACCCCTCAGTTATCTCGGTAAGTAAGCTCAATAAATCCATTGGTTCCCCAGTAAAACTTTAATCAAACATTGGCTTGGTACTAGAACCTTAAAAGGGAATAAGCATTGCTTAGCATCCCCAGGAAAAGAAGTCTCACAACACATGGAAAATTTATTTGTTAATGCTATTATGTCTCATAATTATTTTTTTAAAAAGAAAATGAGAATATAAAAGATGTTAAAACTATATGGGAATGGAGGTATTTTCCAAAATAGACTGAAAAAAATGAGAAATCCTAAGCAAGTGATGAAGGTCTGTGTTGATTTGTTATGATATATAAAGGATGAGACAAAAATAATATTCACATAATCTTAAAATTTCTAAGGTCATAGTTTAGTAAACTAGTTTAAGGAACAAAATATATATATAGTCAAGTTTTATCTGAGAACATTTAGCTTTATCTACATAGCAACTGGTAATTAAAAGTACCAGACCAGTGGAACTAACCTTACTGGATATTTAACAGCCATACTTTGAAGCCTATTCTAATCTGGTCAGAGGGACTTAAAGGACAGTTCTTGCCCCTTGCCCTCCAATGGAACATCTCTCAAAGTGTCCTGTAACTGTGGCCCTCTTGTTCAGGGAGAACATGGAGACCCCACCAGACGGACTTGAACCAGTATCCAGTCTACAAAGAGGAGGGTCAACTCAGAGGAAACATTCATGCTTCCAAATGCCAGATATAGTAGAGCAGGACCTTTGACTCATCTTCACATAGATGGAACTGGTAAAAGAAAGAAGTCAGGAGCTCCTCCCAAGCCCATGAGACCCCTGAGGAACAGATCCTCAAATGACCTTAAGTGTAAAATTAAATTGATTTATTTGGGCCAACTGTATGGTCTTAAACACCCAAAAGGAAAGTATAACCAAAGAGTAAAGTCATCAGTATATTTCTTTAAGAGTTCAAGGTATTATACTTCCCAGACATTAGGCTTAAGTCTATATGAAAAGTTATTTAGACAATTTTTTCTCATTGATAATTTTGTTCCTAATCAGAAAGTGCTACTCAGATGTAAGACTTCAAATCTTGGTCTCCAATACTGTAGCGCCCACCTGTAGCTAAGGAAGACAACCAGCTATTGTTCTAAAATGATGGATAAATTTGTTTTCT
>NW_008345457.1:275441-282192 GCF_000622305.1 Nannospalax galili
AGGAGGAACCCAATAGAGGGATGCTTTTGGAAGCCCTTGTCAAGAAATTCCAATGGACTCTCATATGAACATTTGAAAATTGCCCTGTTATGACTTGTTTCTAGTTCCCTGTCTAGAACTTGTAATGCTAATTACTCTTGCCTTTACTTCTTCACATCTCTTATTGAGGATTCAAGGACTTTCTTTCCCCTTAGAGATAAGAGTTATGCAATTTGGGAGTCTTAGATAGACCCACTGAAGGGGTACTCCAATTGCTTCACTCTGTGTTCCCTGTTCAGCATGGAAGAAGCCAGAGTAGTCTGTGTCCCGATTCCCTATCCCCAAGGTGGGTAACCTCTTCGGAGGATGGTGTGATATGAATAGGAGGTAGGAATTGGCTAGGCAGTTAGGGTAAAAAGACCCCAAAGAAAAGTAGTCAGTTTCTTGGCTAAAAGTCAAAATGTCTTTGGGCCTCTTAGCAACATACTCTGTTCCAAAGGCCAAAAATGTTGAAAGTATTTGGGAGCTTGTATCTAATCCTTAAAAGATTTTAGGGTTACCTCTTCAGACGGGGGAATGTTATAGTAGCCAAAAGCCCCATAAAAAATAAATAAAATAAATAAATAAACAATAAAAGAAGAAGAAAAATCTCCTCCTTCCATCTTCTGCCTTAAGTCTAAAGATCTTTCCATCATCTCTTTCACTAGCTAACTATCTCAAAATGAAGAAATAGATGCCGTGGTAGTTTGAGTGAGAAGTGTCGCCCCTAGGCTGAAGTATTTGAACACTTTGTCCCCAGCTGGTGGCACTGTTTAGGGAAGTCATGGACCTTTTAGGAGGTGGAGTCTTTCTAGAGGAAGTGTGCCACGGAGGGAGGGCTTTGAGTGTTCATGGTCTCCCACCACTTCCAGTTCTCTCTCTCTCTCTCTCTCTCTCTCTCTCTCTCTCTCTCTCTCTCTCTGGGAGATCTGAGCAGAGTGCTGTATAGTTTACACGGTACAGGGAGCCAACCTGATGGCTCATGCCTGTGACCTCAACACTTGAAAGCTGGAGGCTGAAGGATCTAGAGTTCGAGGTCATTCTCAAGTATGTAATAAGTTCAAGGTCAGGCTGGGAAAAAGAAGGTAAGATAGGAAGGCCACAGGCCTTTTAGTACCAGCACTCAGGAGGCAGAGGCAGGTGGATCTTTGTGAGTTCAAGTTCAAGTGAGTGGCCTGGTCTACATAGTGAGTTCCAGGCCAGCTGGGGCTACAGGGAAATCCTGTCTCAAAAATTTCAAAGAAAAAGAAAGATGGAAAAAGAGGAGGAGGAGGAAGAGGAAGAGGAGGAAAATGGAACTAGAGATCTTCAATGTTAAGCAAAATAATCTAGGTTCAGAATGAGAAATATCATGTTTTTTCACAGATACAGAATCTAAATTATTTCTAAGACATGAAAGCAAGAAGAGGACTATGAGCCCCTGGGTGTGGTGGTTCACGCCTTTAGTCCCAGCACTCAAGAAGCTGAGGCAGGCCAATCTCTGTGAGATTGAGGCCAGCCTGGTCTACATAGTGAGTGCCATGCCAGTTGGGGCTACAGGGAGACCCTGTCTCAAAAGTCCAAAGGGGAGGGTCTTGGGGGGGAGGAGACAGAGACAAAGGAAGAAGTGGAGGGGGGCTATGATGCAAGGCATTACATACAAACAGGCCAGTGGGTAGAAGCACTTGCCACAAGTCTGAGGACCTGAGTTTCAGTCTGTGGAATCTATGGTGGAAGGAGAGAACCAACTCCTGAAAGTTGTCCTTTTACCTCTACATGTACATTATACACTTGTGCACGCACACACACACACACACACACACACACACACACACACAAATAATAAGAAATACATAAATAGGTTTTTAAAACCCCAAATACTTTATATATGTATAAAAACATTACAATGCATGCTAATAAAAAGAAAATTTTCTATGAATGGATGGTGTTGATATTTTTACAGTGTGAGTGTATGTAATACCACTGAGCTGAATATTTTAAAATGGTTAAGATAGGCTCAGTGGATAAAGGCACCTTCCACCAAGCCTGATGACCTGAGTTCAGTCCCTAGGACTTAACGTGGTGGGAGGAGGGAACTGAATTCCTACAAGTTGTCCTCTGACCTCCACATGCACCCTGTGATTCTCACTCACAGGCATGCAAGCATATGTGTACACACGCACACACATGTATGCACAACTTTTAAAAAATGTAATAAGGCCAAGCGTGGTGGTGCACGCCTTTGATCCCAGCACCCAGGAGGCAGAGACAGCAGATTGCTGAGAGTTCCAGGCCAGTCGGGTACATAGTGAGGCCCTGTCTCAAAAAAAAAAAAAAAAAAAAAAAAGAAAAGAAAAAGAAAAAAGTTGGTTAAGATGATAATAACTATATATATAGTATATACACACGTATAATCTGAACACACGTATAATCTGAACACACGTATAATATACACACATATAATCTGAACTCAGGGCCTTGTGAATGCTAAAGGCGTACTCTACCACTGACCCACCTCTTTATTCCCCCACATTTTTTTTTGAAACAGGGTCTTGCCAAGTTACCCGCACTGATCTTGAACTTGCAATCCTCTTGCTAGCTGGCTTGGAATTTCCATGTAGACCAGGCTGGCCTCAAACTCATGGCAATGCTCCTGCTTCAGCCTCCCAAGTGCTGGGATTACCAGTGTAACCCATAACACCCAGTGCCACCCCCATTTTTGAAAATATAATAAACAAAAAGTTATGAATGACTGTGTGTGAGCATGTGTTCACACCTCCGCTCTGGCCCTGTCTGCTGACAGGGGCAGGGAGCAGCCTGGCTCTAGCGGCATGAGCACGCTCAATGACCAAAGCTTGACTTCTGTTTTCACCAAAAAGAACCAGGATCCTTTGGAAAACTGGTTGATTCCAGGGCCAGGACAGGAAAAAGGGTGGGTAAGCCTGGGTGAGCCTAGAGAGTTCCAGAAATGATGGATCATGGTTAAAAAGAAAGCCCAGCAATCAAATTGAACGAGCTCCCAACTGGCCAAAATGGGAATAATTCAATCATTAAAATAGCCAGGCATGGTAGCACATGCCTTTGATCCCAGCACTTGGGAAACAGAGGCAGGGAGATTTCTGTGTGTTCAAAGCCAGCCTGGTCTACATAGTGAGTTCCAGGTCAGCTGGGGCTACAGGGAGACCCTGTCTCAAAGAGACCAAAAAAAAAAAAAAATCAAAACATTAAAGTAAACAGAAAAAGAGGGTTATAGCCCATATAATCCACAAGGCCACATAAATGTAAGTTACTAGTGCAAAATCACAGGACCAAAGAGGCAGTCCCAGAGATGAAGGATGCTCAGCCCTCTCTTTGCTTCCAACTTTGACCTTTATTTTTCTCATATATTATGAGTGGAAAGGACATGACACATGGCACTAGCTAGATGCCCAGAAAATTCCTAGACAGACTGTCCAGGACACATGGACTTTGGAGGTTTGTCAGTGTTGTTTCTTGCTTTGCATCACGTGTGGTGAAGGGACAAAGAATGGTACCACTTCAGACTAGCGGTAGAGGAGAAGGAGGCTGAGGGCCGGGAAGAGCCTGGCTGGCTGCCACTGCCTCCCAGGAGCCTCTGGCCACAGCTGAGGGCCAGTTAGGGGCCTCCTAGAGAGTGAGGTGCCCCACATCTGGTTCATATCACAGGGTTTTAAAACAAATGGTGTCTCAGCTGGAAAAGGTCCCAGTAGACTTGGCTAGGCCATGTAATTCAGACACCAGGACACAGTGTCACCTCTTCCATGGGTCACCGGGCCTGGACAGCTCCCAAGGCTTTTGTGGAGGGGATGAAGTTGGTAAAGAGGCTGTCTTCTCTGCTTAGAACTACATTATCTGGGCCCAGCTCCACCTAATGTATAAAACAGCCTCAAATGTCATATGTCCAGAGAGGCCAATACTTTGACCTGCTGGTGACTCACTAGCATGAGGCCAGGCTGCACACACCCCATCCTTCCTCATCTACCCTTGGTCTGATGGTGAGACTGCTTGCTGTACAATCTTAGGCAGCTGTCTTAATGTCTCTGAGCCACTCTGAGCAATAAAAAGTGAAAAATTCCTTCTTCATGGATGGTGTCTTCCAGCACTTGGGATGCAGAGGCAGTGGGATCTCTATGAGATCGAGACCAGCCTGTTCTCCATAGTGAGTTCCAGGGCAGCTGTGGTTACAGGGAGACCCTGTCTCAAAAAGACAAAATATATATATTTTGTAATTGTATCAGGGCTAGAGAGATGGCTTAGCCATCAAGAGGACTGACTGTTCTTCCAGAGGACCTGGGTTTTGTTCCCAGGATCCACATAGCAGCTAACAACCGTCCCTAACTCCAGTTCCAGGGAATCCAACACCGTTTTGGCTTCTGCAGATTTGCATGCACAGATGCTCTTATACATGCAGGCAAAACACTCATACACATAAAATAACAATAAATAAAACCAGGACTGGAGAGATGGCTTAGTGGTTAAGAGCACTGGCTGCTTTTGCAGAGAACCCAGATTCCATTCCCAGCACCCACATGGTAACTAACAACTGGCCCAAACTCCAGTTCCAGGGGAATTTGATGCCCTCTTTGACCTCCATGGGCACTGCACGACATAGGTACACTTACATACATGTAGGCAAAACACTCATACACATTAAATAAATAAATAATAAATAAATCTCCCCCAAATTCTATCAAGCCAGGTATGGGGGTAAATGCCTTTAATCCCAGCACTCAGGAGGCAGAGACAGGAGACTGCTGTGAGTTCCAGGCCAGCCTGGTCTTCATAGCACGTTCCAGGACAGCCAGGGCTACATGCTGAGGCCCTGTCTCAGAAGAAAAAAATTGTATCAAGAAACTGACAATCTCTTTCTGCCATCTTGGAGGCTGTAGGGATGTGCTGGGAACTGGACATCAAAAAGGTGGGTACATCTGGAGGCTATGGTGCAATGTCCCTTCTACTGGCCAAAAGAGGGGTTTCCACAACCAAAGGGAACATATGGCTGGAGAGATGGCTCAGCGGTAAGAACATTGACTGTTCTTATAGAAGACCCGGATTCAAATCCCAGCACCCACATGGCAGTTAACAACTGTCCATCACCCAAGTTCCAGGGGATCTGACAGCCTCTTCTGTCCTCCTCGGGCATTTCAGGACACGAGTGCACTTACCTACAGGCAGGCATAACACTCATACACATAAAATAATAGTAAGTAATAATTATAAATAAGGGGCTGGAGAGAGATAAGTCAGTGGTTAAGAGCACTGACTACTCTTGCAGAGGACCCGGGTTTGATGGCAGACGCAATACATTCATACACATAAAATAAAAATAATAAATAAAATTAAGTTAAATTTAAAAATAAATAAAATATTTTTAAAAACTGAAGGTGCTTAGGTCTGAGATGAAACTACTTGGATAAAAGATGTGCTTATGTGTATAAATTTTTTTAAAAAAAGGCTGGAGAAATGGTTCAGCAGTTAAAAGCACTTGGTGCTCTTGTAGAGGACTAGAGTTTGATTCCCAGCACCAATGTTGGGTGCTTAACAACTGTCTGTGACTTGGATGACATGCCTCTGGACCTTCTCAGGCACCTGCACATGTGTGCATATACCCACATACAGAAACACATACATACACATAGTTTAAAAAATAGTCAAAATAAATCTTAAACACACACACAAACAAAAGTGAAAACACAAACACAGTGATTCCTGTGACAAAGCAGATAAAGCCAGAGTAATCTGGGTAAAGGTAGCTTGAGTCCATGGGAACAGTGGCATGGTCACTGAAAATTCCAAAAACCTTCCTGTAAAGGCCACTGGCCACAGAATTTGTAATGCTGTACTCCTTATGGATTTTTTATAAATTAAAAAATTTTTTAATAACTACATGGTTAGAAGAAGCATTTCATTACAGCTATAACATGTTCAGGAACACACTCCAGAGCAAGAGTACATCTCTTTCACAAGTGGCTGTAAGTTTCTAGGTTCATAGTTGAGTTAATACAGTTATACAATATTGAACTCAGTATAAGCCCTGTAAGACATAAAATTGAATGAGTTTTTAACCTTTAAAAAAGATTTCCATTTCATTTTAGAATATATTGTTCCTTGCAGAAAGACTCATTGTTTTTGCTACTAACACTGAGATGTTGGCGTATGCATCTCTGATCTGTATGTATCTGTATGTATATTACTAGTCATAATTGATTGCACTTGGATCCTTGGCCTGTGTATATCTATAAAGTCGTCAGGTAGATTTCAATGGTAATGTTTATCACCTCTACTAATTAGCATGTCATAAATTTCCATGCTTTCTCCTCAAATACAATACATTTTTTAAAAAATTTGTTGATTTTGTATGTGTGTGTGTATCACACAGAACATCCCAAACCATCTTATTCAACTATACACCTACTTCCCAGATGGCACCCTCCCATAGCCTCCCTCCCCCCACTAGAGAGCCCTTATACTCTGTTATCCCTGCTACTGTCTGCTCTGTTGTTGGCACCCCCAGCCATTCCCCACTACTTGCCCTTCTGGTGAATCTAGTCGGCTTATCTAGAGGTCTTTGTTTTAGTAAGGTCAGCTGTTCCTCATCTAGCAGCAATCAGTTGTCAATATTCCTTTGGATAAGATTGGGGTCTGCTGCTCAATTTCCCAGTTCTATGCTGGGTTACTATCTGGGAATCCCTTTGGCCACCTGGCCAACAACTCAAAAGAAGGTATCTCCTATCTG
>NW_008345457.1:282378-282888 GCF_000622305.1 Nannospalax galili
TGATTCCTCTGTGTTGACCCTCCTCTTTGTAGACTGGACGCTGGGTCTGGTGGGGTCTCCTCAGCCTCCCTGATCAAGAAGACAGGTGACCCACCACAATTACAGGACATTTTGAGAGATGCTCATAGTCCCCTGGAACTAGTTGACCTAGGAGGGCAAGGAGCAAAAACTGTCCTTTATGTCCCTCTCACAAATTATTATAGGCCTCAAAGTATGTTTGTTATAAACATCCAAGAAGGTTAGTTCTACCAGTCTGGGACTTTTAATTAATGTGTGTCATGTAGAAAATCTTGGGCAAAGACCAGTTGTTCTCAAATAAACCTTACCTAGACATATATTTCTTGATCTGCAATGTATAATTTGTCAGTAGGTTGTAGGAGTAATATGGTTCTCTCTGGTTTTCAAAACTAGCTAGGCATTGTTTATCTCACATTGTCTCACCTCTCCATCATGGTTTTCCCACTTAAGGTGCTTCCATTTCCCCCCTTTCTCCCTTACTAATACCCTTCT
>NW_008345457.1:284561-284999 GCF_000622305.1 Nannospalax galili
GTGGTCATTTTATAATATTAATTCTTCCAATCCATGAGCATGGGAGGTCCATCCATCTTCTGATGTCTTCCTCAATCTCTTTCTTTAAAGATTTAAATTTTTCATTGTAGAGCTCTTTAATGTCTTTGGTCAGGTTTATTCTGAGATATTTTTTTTTTGCAACTATTGTGAAAGGAAGTGTTTCCATGTGCTCTTTCTCTGACTGCTTATTAGTGGTATATAGAAAGGCTACAGACTTTTGTAGGTTAATTTTGTAACCTGCCACTTTACTGAACATGTTAATAATTTCTGGGAGTTTTCTAGTAGAATTTTTGTCATCTCTTAGATATATCATATCGTCTGCAAAAAAGGGATAATTTGATCTCTTCTTTTCCAATTATTACTCCTTTAATTTCCTGCTCTTGTCTTATTGCTCTTGCAAGAGTTTTAAGCACTGTA
>NW_008345457.1:286187-286694 GCF_000622305.1 Nannospalax galili
GGTATTGATTGTAAGCTTTATTGCATTGTGGTCTGATAGAATGCATGGAATTATTTCAGTCTTTTTGTATTCGTTGAGGTTTATTTTGTGCCCCAGTATATGGTCGATTTTGGCGAAGTTTCCATCAGGTGCTGAGTAGAGTGTATGCCCTTTGGCGCTTGGGTGGAATACTCAGTAGATGTCTGTTAAGTCCATTTGATATATAGTATTGTTTAATTCAGATGTCTCTCTGTTAACTCTCTGCCCTGTTGACCTATCTAATGGAGATAGTCGGGTACTGAATTCCCCTACTATTAATGAGCTCGGATTAATCTGGGTCTTAAAGTCCTGTAGTATTGTTTTTATGAAGTTGGGTGCACTAGAGTTTGGTGAATATATGTTCATAATTGTAGTATCTTCTTGATTTATTGTTCCTTTGATCAGAATGAAGTGGCCCTCTTTATCTCTTCTGATTAGTTTTAGTTTAAAGTCTGTTTTGTCAGATATTAGAATTGCTATGGCTACTTT
>NW_008345457.1:286968-287460 GCF_000622305.1 Nannospalax galili
CTGTCCTTGAAAGTGAGATGAGTTTCTTGCAGACAACAAAAGGTTGGGTTTTGTTTCTTAATCCATTACCTAGTCTGTGTTTTTGACTGGGGAGTTCAGTCCATTAATAAAGTTATTAATGAAAGATGAGTATCGAATCCTGTCATTTTTATTTCTGTTTACATTCTTGATATAGCTCTACTTTTCTACAGTTATACCTTCATTGAATTTCTTTCTGCAACCCCTTGGGCATAGTCATTCCTTTCTTCAGCTCTTTGTATTGCTTCCAGAACGCTCTGAAGGGCTGGTTTTGTGGACATAAATTCCTTCAGCCTATTTATGACATGGAAGATTTTTCTTTCCCCCTCTACTATAATAGACATTTTGGCTGGGTATAGTAGTCTGCGTTGGCATCTGTGGTCACTTAAAACTGGGAATCCTTTGGTCCAGGCTCTTCTGGCTTTAATAGTTTGCACTGAAAAGTCAGCTGTAATCCTAATATGTGACTTGTTC
>NW_008345457.1:287803-288243 GCF_000622305.1 Nannospalax galili
GGTCTAATTCATCACCTTTATCTTCCTGTCTTGATATTGTTTTCCATTTCATTCATCCTATTGGTGAGGCCTTCTCCTGTCGTTTCTAATTGGCTTACTGAGTGTTTCACTTCCTTGTTCATTTCAGCCCAATTATTCTTCAATATTTCTAACTCTTTTCTCTCTGAATTCATTCAGAAGTTTATCCCTATCTTCCTTCAGTTCTTTGATTTCTTTTTTTGTGTATTCTTTAAATTCACTGAATTCTTTTATCGTGTTTATAATTGTTCTTTTGAGTTACATGTCCTGCATTATCTCTAGGTGGTTCTCATTGTACTCCTCTAGAGGACTATTGGTATTTGGTGGGGTTATGGTATTTTTGTTTTTCATGTTATTATTTTTTCTCTGTGATTTGTATGTGTGTGTGTATGTGTGTGTGTGTGTGTGTGTGTGTGTGTGTG
>NW_008345457.1:288616-289773 GCF_000622305.1 Nannospalax galili
CAGCCCCTCTGTGATTTTGACATGTGAATTTCTTTTGTAGTTTCTGATTCTTGTGTGAGACTCAAGCCTTAAAGTTAGGTCTACTTCTTTTTGTAAACTTTTTGTGTCTGTGTGGTTTACTTTTTGGGCATGAAAAGCTGGCTCCTCTAAGCTTCCAGCTCTCTCTTTTGATTTTATATTGGAGTGGCCAGATTGCTTTTGCCTTCAGGAGTTCCCACAGAGGCCCAAGTCAGATGAAGATCAGATGCTCTCAGGCTTTCTCTTAAGGTCTGGATCCCTCCAGGAAAGATTTTGGCCTCAGGAATTTGGGGGTTGGATTGGCCTGGGAGCAGGGCCTAGGAAAGATGCTGATCTAGGGTTGCTCGTGGCCGTGCCACCCAGAGATGCAAAGGAAGATGGGGGTGGGAAGAGGCACCAAGGGCTCCTGGGGACTGGAGAAGGAACTGGGTTGGTCTGGATGCAAAGGATCAGGAAGCAGTGGTGGTGTGTTGTCCGTCCCCTCCACCCCAGGGACAGGACAGGACCCAGGCTAGGAGGAGAGACGGGCTGGGGAGATGGGAGGGTGAATGAGGCTGGGGGAGTCAAGGTGCGCAGGGCAAGATCATCTTACCCCGGAGAGAGGCCTGCAGGTTGGAGAGAGCCCCTCATGTCTTTAAACTAATAAAAATAAACAAAAATGGATTTTTTAAAAAAGGAAAAATGAAAAAGAGCGAAAAAGAGAGAGGGAAGGAAGGAAGGAAGGAAGGAAGGAAGGAAGGAAGGTAAATATGGTGGTGCACATTTATAATCTCAGCACTTGGGAGGCAGATGCTGAAGTATCAGGAGTTTAGGGTTACCCTCAGCTACACAGTGCGTTCAGATTCAGGCTTCATGAGAATGTCCCCCACACACTCACCCCTCTCCTAAACTTGGACACTTGGGTAACCAACACACATTACTGAAAGCCTCCCTCCAAGCTCTTTGAACGCTTGAGAAAAAAAAACGGCAGAAAAAAAAAGGCATTCCCCTAGCCACAAAATTTTAAGTAAAACCTAAAACAACAAAAAAACCTAAGCCTGGTTTTCTACTTTCAATTTTCTGGTCAGAATGGCCTGGGATTGGAAGACCATGTCAGAGAAAGATTGTTTGGGGTTAAGCTTGCATATCCACCCCCCACC
>NW_008345457.1:289821-316312 GCF_000622305.1 Nannospalax galili
CTCAAGCTCTTGCTTTTTAAATTGATTTTTATTTTATGTGTATGAGTGTTTTGACTGCATGAATGTAAGTGCACCACATGTGTGCAATGCCTGTGAAGGCCAGAAGAGGGTGTGAGATCCCCCAAAACTGGAATTACAGGTGGTTATTAGCCACCATGTGGGTGCTGGGAACTGAACCCAGGTCCTCTGTAAGAGCAGCCAGTGCTCTTAAGTTACTGAGCCATCTCTCCAGCCCCAACTCTTGCTTGTTTGGCATAGCACTAATTGAGAGCTGGGTATCTCACAGCACACTCAATCATTAGGGATTAAATACTAGTTTTAGCCTCATTTGGCCTGAGTTAGAAAGTGGAGCACAGAGCAGTTAAGAGACTTGCTGAAAGTCACACAGTGATTGATCATGTGTCCATCCTGAAGTGCAATTCAAATGTGATTCAAGAGCCAGGCTCTGAACCCCTAAACTCTACTGCCTCTCTGTGGCCATTTTTCCACTTGCAAGGGACCTTCCCCAGTTTTCAAACTCCTTCCTAGCCCAGAACACACAATCCTCAACATCCTTGTGTGGCTTAGCTAGCAAACCCCTAGGTCTGTGTTCATGTTTTCAGTGTGCATGAAATATTAACCCACCGTGAAAAAAAAAACAACAAAACTTTTTAAAACCATAATTTCCATTTCTGTAGACGATTACCACAAGGAAAATATTATTTTCTCACCCACCTGTGTAAACCCAGAATCATTTCCTCACAGTTGACTGTTGGAAGCTGTTTCGAAGCACAGGGCTCTTAGGAGGGAACTCTGTTCCCTAGTGACCCAGTTTGGGGTGGCAGTGAACATGAGATGCTTAAGTTTTAGAGAAATTGCTGTTCTTCAAAATGGTGTTTCAGATAGGTGTGGAAATATTCTTTTCCTCTTAAAACTAAGTTCAAGGCAAAAGTTTTCAGCTTTTCTTTGATTTCTTCATGCAGTGGTCCAGGTATGTGGCGTGGTGGCAGGGAGCTGAGGGCAGGGAGCCAGAACAGGGAGTGAGGGCAGGGAGCTGAGGGCAGGGAGCCAGAACAGGGAGTGAGGGCAGGGAGCTGAGGGCAGGGAGCCAGAACAGGGAGTGAGGGCAGGGAGCAAGGCCAGGCAGCTGAGGGCCAGGAGTGAAGGGAAGGGATCTGGGAGCAGGGAGTGAGGGCAGGAGAGATGGTCCTGTGGGAGACATCTGGCCTCTCTGGTAAGATTAGGGGTAGATGGAACTCATTTGAATTAGATCCAAAGGCACACTGATTGAGTGTGGCATGGCTTCCACTGAAATTTGACTTTGCTTCCTGTTTATCAGGTAATGGTAAGGGTAATAAAAACAGCCTAAAACAAGGTAAAAATGGGAAAGGAAGGTAGTCCATGGACAGGATCCTGGGGCCCAGTAGATATGAATTTGCAAACAAATGAAATTTATTTTATTTTATTTTTAAAGACAAAGTCTTGTTATGTAGACCAGGTTTGCCTTGAACTCACAGTGCCTCTTCCTCCTGAGTGCTGGGATTAAAGGTGTGTGCCACCACACCCAGGAAACAAATGATATTTATATTTATTTTGTGTATGAGTCTTTTGGCTGCATGTATGTAATGTGTACCATGTGCATGCAGTGCCCTTGGAAGCCAAAAGAAGGCATCAGATTCCCTGGAACCAGAGTTAAAGACCGTTATGAGCCACCATGTGGGTGCTGGGAACTGAACCCAGATCCTCGGTAAAAGTAGCTGCGGGGCTGGAGAGGTAGCTCAGTGGTTAAGAGTAGTGGCTGCTCTTGCAGAGGACTCAGGTTTGATTCCCAGCACCTACATGGTGGGCAGCTAACAACTGTCAGTAACTCCAGTTCTATGAGATCTGACGCCCTCTTCTGACCTCCCTGGGAAATGCATGAAATGAGTACACTTACATGCATGCAGGTAAAACACTCCTACACATAAAATAAAAATAATAAATAAAATGTTAACAATTTAAAAAGCAGCCAGGACTCGTAACTGCTCAGTCATCTCTCCAGCCTCAAACAAATGAAATTTAAAAAGAAAAAGGACAAAGAGATAGTGATTGCTTCTGCTTTTCCAAACATGTCTGTCTCTGAGTGGAAGCTTTCAGTTCCTGGGAACTTGTGGAGACCCAGGAAGACAAAGCCCACCAACAGCCAGACAGCTCACAACAATGTCATGGGGAAAGGTGAGTACTACTTTCCACACTTACAGACCAGGACATTGATTACAAAGAGTTTAACTGAAGACCCCAGTAAGGAAGCAGCAAAGATGGGGCCCGATGCTGACACCCCATGAGCTACATGAACCATTAAAAAACAAGATCCAGCCTTTAATCCCAGCACTCAGAAGGCAGAGACAAATAGATGTCTGTGAGATGGAGGGCAGCCTGGTCTACATGGTGAATTCCAGGCTAGCTAGGGCTACAGAGAGACCCTGTCTCAAAAACAAAAACAAAATAAAAAGGACCAAACAATGTGGTGGCCCATGCCAGTGATCCCAGCACTCAGGAGGCTGAGGTAGGATTGTGAGTTGGAGCCTGGACTACATAGTGAGACCTTGTTTCAAAGAAACAAAATAAAGGACTGGGGACACAGCTTAGTTGGTAGAGTTCTTGCCCAGCATGCTTGAAGCTCTGGGTTCCATCCCAGTGTCACATAAAATGGGGGCAGAATCATATGCCCGTAGTCCCAGCACGGGCAGTAGAAGCAGGAGGATCAGTTCAAGATCATCCTCTGTGACACAGAAAGGTTTAGGCCAACTTGGGCTATATGAGACCCTTGCTCAAAAAAAAAAAAAAAAAAAAAAAAGATGAATGAATGAACAAATAAATAAACACAACTCCAGTTATCTCTAGGGCTATATTTACCAGTGGCTGCCTAGGGGCCCTGGAACTCAGGACTTGAGAGGGCAAGAAGTCAGCCTACTCGACTGCCTAACACAGAGGCATGGGAACGTCTGGCTTTGTTCACTGCAGGATAAGAGGACCACCCCAGCACCACTACCCACCACAACCTGAGCTCTGATCAAGTGGTTTACTGAATCACTTTGAACCTTTATTTTTTTGGTTTTGGTTGGTGTCTGTATGTGTGTGTCTGTCTATGCAGGTGCATGTGTCCTGTGCACATGGAGGTTAGAGGAGGGTGTCATGTGTGCCGCTGTATCCCTCTTCACCTTATTCCCTTGAGACTCACTGTTTGTTAGTTTCATTGGTGACAGCAACCCCTAGCAGCCCCCTTGCCCCCTTTACCTGCTGCCTTAGCACTGGAGTTACAGGTATGCATTGAGTGGCCGTGACTACTTTTTTAAAATAGTTTTATAATGAGGGATGACAGAGTATAAGGGCTCCGGGGAGGGGGGGGGAGGCTTTGGGAGGGTGCCATCTGGGAAATGGGTGTATAGATGAATAAAATGGTTTGGGATGTTCTGTGTGATATACACACAAAAATCAACAAAACAAATTTTTGAGGAATGTGTTATGTTTGAGGAGGAAGCATGGAAATTTATCATTCTAGTTGGTGGAGGTGATGGACAATACCATTGAGATCTGCCTGATGACTTTATAGACATACACAGGCTCCAGCAATCCAAGTACAACAGATTCATACAGATTGGAGACTAGTTGCATTAAAGATGTAGGAAACAGCATATTTTAAAATGAAATGGAGATCTTCTTTAAAGGGTAAAAACTCATTCAATTTTATGTCTTACAGGGCTTATACTGAGTTCAATATTGTATAACTGTATTGATTCAACAGCAAACCTAGAAATTTTATAGCCACTTTTGAAGGAGCTGTGTCCTTGCTCTGGAAACTGTTATTGGGTATGTTAAAGCTGTAATGAAATGCTTCTTCTAAAAAAATAAAAAATAAAATAAATTAAAAATATATTTTTATTTATGGGTTGGAGAGACAGCTCAGCGGTTAAGAACATTGGTTGTTCATGCAGAAGAACTGGGTTCGGATCCCAGTGCCCACATGGCAGCTAACAACTGTCCGTAACTCCAGTTCCAGGGGATCCGACAGTCTTGTCTGTCCTCTGCAGGCACTGCATGACACAGGTGCACTTACCTACATACAGGCAATACTATGCAGGCAATATTATTTTTATTTTATGTGTACGTGTGTATTGTCTGCATGCATGTAAGCACACCAGTGTCGTGCAATGCCCACGGATGTCAGAAGAGCGCATCAGGTCCCCTGGAACTGGAGTTACAGATGGTTGTTAGCCACTATGTGGATGCTGGGAATCAAACCCTGATCCTCTGAAAGAGCAACTAGTGCTCTTAACTGCTGAGCCATCTCTCCAGTCCCTGACTACTTTATACATGGGTGCTGGGGATCCAAACTCAATTTCTTATGCTTGTGTGGAAAGTGCTCTTACCTGCTGAGCTGTCTCCCCAGACCTGGCTTTGTTTTTGTTTTCTCTTATTTTTTATTTATTATTACTGTGTATGGGGGGGGTGTTGTGGAGGTCAGAGGACAACTTTTCTACCTTCATGTGGGCTCTGGAGACTGAATTTCAATCTCTGGGCTTGCATAGCAAGCACCTTTACCTACTGGGCCATCCTGCCAGCCTCCGATGTTTTGTTGTACTGTTGTTGCTATTTTTTTGGAAAAAAAGGTAACAAACCTCAGTATATAGCACAGGCTGGTCCAGCGCTCACATCAGCCGATCCCTTGATATTTTAAACAGGGTTTGCAGCCAGATGTGGTAACTCACAAGTCTAAAGCCAGTACTTGGGAGGTGAAAGCAGGAAGATCACTGTGATAGCTAGGCCAACCTGGACTACAAAATGAGGGACTAATCCAGGCGTGGTAGCCCGCATCTTTAATCCCAGCACTTAGAAGGCAGAGGTAGGTGGAGTTCTGTGAGTTAAAGACCAGTCTCTACATAGTGAGCTTTAGGCCATCTAGGGCTACATGGTAAAACCTTATCACAAAAAAACAGAGTGAGGGATTATACTCAGCAAACAAACAAAACAGAAAACACACAGGGTTTACAACCTCTACACTACTGAGATTTTTAAAAATATTTATTTATTTATTTTTAATTTTTTTATATTTTGGTCTTTTTGACACAGGCCTTGAACTCACAGAGATCAGCCTGCCTCTGCCTCCCCAGTGCTGGGATTAAAGGCGTGCGCCACCACACCAGGCCTATTTATTTTTTATTATATGTGTATGAGTGTACTGCCTGCATGTATGTATGTGAGCGCACCTGTGTCGTGCAGTGCCGCGGAGGTCAGAAGAGGGCTTCGGATTCCCCTGGAACTGGAGTTAAGGATGGCTCGTAGCCACCATGTGGGTGCTGGGAATCGAACTCAGGTCCTCCGCAAGAGCAGTCAGTGCTCTTAACCGCTAAGCCATCTATCTCTCCAGCCCCACACTAGATTTTAAGGCTAGGCAGCTCTTTATTGGAGGCTGTTCTGTGCACTGTGGAAGTTCAGTGCACTAACAGGGCCCTGCCCCTGATGCAACAAACAAATGTGTCTCCGTGCTGTGACATGTCCCCTGGGGGAGATGGGGGCATCAAACTGCCTTTAGAACCACTGCTTTAGATAAAACTAAAGCCTTAGACTTGTCTCTCTCTCTTTCTTTCTCTTTTTTTTTCCCTTTTCTCATTCGAGAAATCTCATCCAAAGGCCTCAATGACCCAGTTAAAATGCCAGTATCCGAGCCCCACTGCAGACTGAGGCAAACAGAGGAGGCAATTAATTACGTGTTGCCTAACTCTCCTTGCAGTTTCAATGGCATGAGGCCACCGGCTTCCCTTCCTTGCCACTGTTTGAATTGTTGCTGTGCAGGGCAGCCGGTCCACCTCGGAGCTGGCTGCCTTTCAATAACAGCGGGCAGGACTCTCTCGGGGCTTTCCAGGCTTAATGAGCTCAGGTTTATAAGGTTCCTTAAAGTCAAGGCCAGGATGTGATAGGAAGTGCAGGTTACCAGGATTCTCGGCACTCTTAAAAGAGCATTCCCACGTGAAAGGGAGCGGCGGAGTGCGTGCGCGTGAACAGCGAAGGGCTCTGTGCATCGTATTTGAGGCCTTCAAGAAAGAGTAATACTTTCCAGCGTGCTGGCCCTCCTCCTATTCTCTAGAGCAGGAAATTATTTAAAGTATTTCCTGAACAGCTGAAGTATGTTAGAAACCTGCCAGCATACTCCACATTATCTCCAGGAAATAGACACCGAAAAATTTCCCTGCAATGAGGAACTATCTGGGTCTGCTGCCCATTTTTACCTGACAGGGATGGAATGCTATCACTGTGGGGAGTGCAGAATATTTTTCTTAAATTTTTTTGAGACAGGGTCTCATGGAACCCAGGCTGGCCAAAACTTGCTATGTAGCCAAGGGTGACCTTGATCTTCTGATCCTTGTGTCTTCTCTGTAGTACTGGGATCACAAGGCATGCATCACTACATCCCATTTATGTGGTGCTGGACACTGAACCTAGGGCTTCCTACATGCTAAGCAAGCACTCTATCAGCTGAGCTACATCCTCAGCCCTTTGAAATCATTTTGATGTCAAGATCAGTCCTAGAGAACATGCCTAAAAGAGAAGCCTTCTTGTATATATACATACAGAAGAATATTCCTTTTATATATATAAAAGGAAAAAATATATATATATATATATATATATGAATGATGGCTCAGCGGCTGGGCATAGTGGCACATGCCTTTAATCCCAGCACTTGGGAGGCAGAGGCTCTGTGAGTTCGAGGCCAGCCTAGTCTCCATAGTGAATCCAGGCCAGCTAGGGCTACAGGGAGACCCTACCTCAAAAAGACCAAAAAAAAAAAAATTATAAACACACTGTAATTCTAGTTCCAGGGGATCCGACACCCTCTTCTGGCCTCCATGGGCATTACACAACATGAGTGCACTTACAGACATGCAAACCAAAGAAACAGAGACATAAAAATTTTTAAATCAGGGGTCTGGAGAGATGGCTCAGTGGTTAAGAACATTGGTTGTTCTTGCAGAAGACCCGGGTCAAATCCCAGCACCCACATGGCAGCTAACAATTGTCCTAACTTCAGTTCCAGGGATCTTACAGCCTCTTCTGTCCTCCTAGGGCAGGTGCACTTACCTACACTCAGGCAATACATGCATATACATAAAATAAAAATAATAAATAAAATACTTTTTTTAATTAAAAATTTAAGTATACATAAAATATACTCCTGTCCTCTTAACTCCACATACATGTCGTAGTGCTTACACACTACCTATGCACACACAATAAATAAATGCAATAAAATATTTTAAAATATATATAGCTAGGTGTGATGGTGCATGCCTTTAATTCCAGCACTCAGGAAGCAGAGGCAGGTGGATCTGTCCGAGATTGAGGCCAGCCTGGTCTACACAGTGAGTTCCAGGCCGGCTGCGGCTACAGGGAAATCTTGTCTCAAAAAACCAAAACCAAAAGCAACAACAAAAAATGTATATACACTGTCTCCATATATACACAAATGTATAGATAGATGATAGATAGATAGATAGATAGATAGATAGATAGATAGATAGATAGATAGATAGACAGACAGGGGAACAGAATTAAGCACTACGTTGCTGGGTGATTTAGTAATGTAACAACTTGCCAGTTATCAAGTTATTCTCACTTGGTCTTTGGGTGGGGTAAAAATGAGGTCAACCTCTTCTGTTTTAGGCAGGATTCTAGAACATGCAATAAAAGGAAACTGCTTGGCCCCATCCCATCTCTAGAGATTTGTTCTCTCCTTGATTGCTTTTAAATTTCCCAGTGTGGGGGTTGGCAAGCTAAGTTCAAACCTCCCAAGCAAATCTGTGTCGGGGTGCTGGTGGGGTCACTGGGGATAGCTGTGACCTTAGCTTGCAGATTCCCCTGGTATGGTGACAAGCCAAAATACTAGTGAAGAGATGGCATTGCTGCCTTGAGGGAAGAGCAGGGCCTGGGAAGGCCAGCTTTGGGCCAGACTGCGTTTCCTAAGTACTTAGAATTTTCCCTCCACAGAATCTTAGGGTTGAAGGGCCAGGCAAAATTACCTGGTGACCTGCCACGCCCTGGGACCTGTAGGGAAACCTGAGGCCAGTCCCTGTCACCTTCTCTCTGAGGACAAAGGCAGCTCTGCGTCTCAGTGTTTCGTCATGCTTTTGGAATGAATGTATGTCAGCTGTCACTATAACAAAATGACGGAGATAGCTGAACTAGAATGGGTTTACTCTGGCTCATGGCTTTCAGGCTCTGGTAGGGGTGCTGGATGGTGATGGCAGGGCCTCTCTGTGTGGCAGAGAAAACTGCTTACTTGATAGCCAGCAAGTGAAAAAGAGGAAGGCCAGGGTCCTAGAAACTCCCAAGCAAACCATCACCAAAGTAGACTTGGGGAGCTCAAGAGACTATTCTAATGGCCAACAGGGGGTAGGTAAAGATTCCAAGTATTCTGTCCGATAGAACTGAAAAGGAAGCAGAGTGGATTCAGAAAGATAGCATTGAGCTCACCTGGGATAGCCACAAGGGCTAATACCTGGCCCATTCAAGTGATGATGGGCCTCCACCCCAGAAGCAGCTTGCAGTAGCTTGTGGAGAAGGCGCAGCACTGGCGACCACTGCTGCCATTTACTTGAAGCTCCCACTGGCTACACAGTGGCACTAAGCCAAAGTTGAGCTGGTTCCTCAACCCTCTCTGTGATCCCCACAGCATTCAGAGCCTGAGAAAAATAGCCCAGTGTTCAAACTTGTAGCTTCAAACAACTCTTAAGGAAGCTGTAACTGAGCACTTTGTGGTGACCACACACCTGTAATCCCAGCACTGGGGTTAGGGTAGGATCAGGTCTTTGGTTGCAGAGCTGGTTTGAGGCCAGCCTGGGCTACATGAGATCCTGTCTCAGAAAAGACAGAAGCTGTGTGATTTGGTGGCCACTGAAGTGTAAATGCAGTTTTATGTTAGAATTCACAGACCATGTGTGACCAGGAAAAAGCTGGTCCCTGAATATAGCATGTTTGGGCCTTTGGTGGTCAGTTCCATTATCCAGAAAAGCTGTCCAGGCAAAGCCCCTGAAAGACCCGAAAGCTGAAAAACATTTAACTTTCAAGTAAAATATTATCAAGCATTACAATCAACAAACAATCCAGTGGTGTGTGTGTGTATGTGTTCCTAGAGAATCAAATCTAGGGTCTCCAGAACACCAGGTAAGCACTCTACCACTGAGTGACATCCCAGTTCCTTGTGATTTTTCTTTGATTGACAAGAAAAGGTGCTGACAAGCTGCCACGTACCTGCAATCCCAGCACTCCCAGGCTGAGACAAGAGAATCCTGGGTTGAAGGCCAACCTGAGTTTACATAGGAAGAGCCTGTCTAACAATAAACAACAACAATAATAGCCAGGCATGGTGGTACACACACCTTTAATCCCAGCACTGGGGAGGCAGAGGCAGATAAATTCAAGGCTAGTGAATTCCAGGCCATCCAGGGCTACATAGTGAGACCCTGTTTAGAAATCAATCAATCGCTGAGTGTGGTGGTACATGCCTTTAATTCCAGCACTTGGGAGGCAGAGGCAGGCGGATCTCTGTGAGTTCAAGGCCAGCTTGGTCTACATAGAGAATTCCAGTCTAGCTGGGGCTACAGGGAGACCCTGTCTCAAAAAGACAAAAAAAAAAATCAGCAATAAACAGGGTAGTAGGCAAAATATATCAAAATAGAAATCTATGGAGAAACTAAAGGAATTCTATTCTGGGAAGAGGTTGGAAACATCTTAAGACTTATACAGGATCTTTGTATTTTAGAGATATTGGTATCTGTACTTTTCTGCTCAGAGTTATATTCTACTGCAGAACTTTAACTTAGGGAGATCTGGCTGTTAGACACCAGTCTGCTCCAGGACAGCACAGGGCCTCCCTCTAGCATGGGGGCCTCCATCTATGACAGGAAGCTTGGAAGGAATACACAAACCACTCAGCTCTGAGGGCCTGACACCTGCAACACCTGGAGTGTTAGGAAACTGTCCCCTGTAGTTAGGAGAAACTGGGCGTCAGAGACACCAGATTTATGCTTTCAAACAACGCCAACAACATGCCATTTAACACAAATGCTCAGAGTTAAATTGCACTGCTGCCCTCAAAAAAACCCTTCTTGATATCTTAGGTTTTGCTTTTTGTTTTTTAATCATCTTTGAGCTGAGATTATAAAACTTGCTAAATCAGTGTTGTTAGAACTTCACTAAACAGTTTCCCTTAGGAGTACTGGGGGTGGGGGTGACATGATTTGGCCAGGTTTTGTTCATCACAAATTAGGTCAACAGTCCAATTTCAAAAGAAAGCACCATTAATGACATGTTCCAAGGGCTTTCCAAACAGTTTTGGCAAGCTCTAGCAAGGGCGGAGGGAGGTGAGAAGCCAGCTACATTTCCCTTAATGGCCTCTGAACTTGGGTCCTCCAGCTCCCAAGGTTTCCAGCTCCTCATATAAACAAAACCAAGATTTTGTCTTCCCGCTATGGGAAGAAACATACCATTTTAGTGAATATAAAATTTTGTTTTTAATTTATTTGGCTGTGGGAAGCTCAAAAGAAACTAAGAATCCAAATGCCAAATTAAAAAGTTTTTGAGACAAGGTCTCACTTATTCCAGGCTGACCTTGAACTCGATATATAACTGAGGATGACCATGAACTTCTTCTGGCATGCATCACTATGCCTAGTTTACATGATGCTGGTCATCAAACCAAGGGCTTTGTGCATGCTAGTCAAGCGGTCTACTAACTGAACTATGTTCCCAGCCTAGCAAACATCCTTTTAACAACTAAGATTTACAGGAAACTACTCCAGGTTTCTACCCACTTAGTGACGCAGCCACACAAGTGCAGAGAGGAGGAATCAAGAAAGTTCATTTCACCGTTTAAAAACTAGTTATTGTGCTGGAAAGACGGCTCAGTGGTTAAGAACACTGGCTGCTCTTCCAGAGGACCAGGTTCAGTTCCCAGCACCCACATGGCGGCTAACAACCATCCAGCTGCAGGAGATCTGAGGCCCTCTTCTGACCTCTGCAGGCATTGCGTGACATGGGTGCACCTACCTACATGCAGGTAATACGCTCATACACATAAAATATTTAAAAATTACAATGAAGCTAATGGCGTGTTGGTGCACACCTGTAATCTTAGCACTTGGGAGGCAGAAGCAGGAGGATCACTTGGCTATCCATGGAACCATCTTTAAGAACTAAAGTGGGCTGGAGAAAAGGTTCAGAGTGCTGGCTGTTCTTGCAGAGGCTCTGGAGTTCTGTTCTCAGTGCCTACATGTTGGCTCACAAATGCGTTACGCTGGCTCTAGTGATCTGACGCCCTCTTCTGGTCTCTGAGAACACCCACACACAGGTGGCACGCATATGCACACGCACGCACGCACACACACACACACAAATCTTCGGTGGCTGAAGAGACAGCTCAGCAGTAAGGGCACTGGATGCTCTTGAAGAGGACGTTAAGTCCAGTTCCAGGGGCTCTGATGGACACCCTCTGCTGGTCTCTGTGGGTATTGCACAACATGGGTACACTCCCATAATGCAGGCAAAACTCATATACATAAAAATAAATCTTCAAAGTAACTGTAGCAATCAATGTTAGTAGCTTTCACCTCAATCATTCATGAAATTGAGGTGCTTACCTTTACCAACTATAACAAACATGAAGGTAGCAGTTTCAGGCAAAGTTGTGTATTAAAGATTTGGAGTTGCAAATAAAACAAAAACTATTGGTGCACCACTAGCAATTTCAACACTTTGTGGAGGGATGTCAGTGGTTATATAGCTCTTTTATTACTAATGGGTATGAAAAGTCCTAAAAAGATTTAAAAATTTATCTTTATGAGTGTTTTGTCTCAATGTATCTCATTCTCTAAGACAAAAATTTGGCCCCTAGATTAAGTTAAATTAAGAGGCCAAATGCCTGTAGAGACTTTTGAATAAATTGCCATGTTAAGAATTTAATCTTAAATATGAAGCAATGTATTCTGGATATCCACTATCTCCCATCCCCATTACCTCACTATGGAGATATGCCTGAAACACATTCAAGCATTTTTAATCACACTTAAACACATCACACTTTTAATCAGTGAGTCTGCTACATTGGTCCCTCTGAAGCCATTAAGCTTCCCCATCTTAAAGCAAAACCTTGGGTCATTATTTTCTCCAGTTGAGGTCTTTTGGACCCAACATGCAAGAAGTTGAGGGCTGGAGAGATGGCTCAGTGGTTAAGAGGACTGGATGTTCTTGCAGAGGACCTGGGTTCTCTTCCCAGCACCCACGTGGTGGCTAAGAACTTCAGTTCCAGGGTACCTGATACCCTCTTTTGGCTTCCACAGGCACACAAGCAGGGAAAACACCCAGAAAGCATAAAAATGAAGTTAAGGCAGAGAGGGGCAAGCACAGATGAGAAAGAGCAGTCTGCAGGGCCAGTTTTGTCACCCTCCCTCATGGAAACCTTTGTACTCAGCACAGGCTATGATGCAGGCCTCCAACAGCATGCCCCTGGCATGAGCTCCATGTTAGGCACTTCACCAGTGTTCCCTACCTCTATACCCACACAAGGAAAGTATTCCCTTCCACGGAAGGAACATATTAATGTGCACACTGATGAACAATTGATGAACATTGACGTTAGGACAACCGCACATTTGTAGCACGTTTGAAGACTTGTTGCATTATACCATGGACTTGAAAATGTCATTTTACTGACTCCAAGTACTCCTTAAAGGTCACAAGTCATTCTTAAGCCTGTCACGTGCATCCCCACTGACTCCACCACAGCTGCTATAGGCAAAAGACAAAAAAGCTGTGAGGGTCTCATGGAGATGTCTTACTGGAGCCTTTGCTCTTTCTTTTTCCAATAGTCAAATGAGCAGAAACTGACTGTAGTATTTAGACACGTGGCCTTAGAGGGTAACAGCACTTGCCCCCAAGCCTCATGACCTGAGTTCAAGTTTGATCCCAGGAACTCATATGGTAGGACAGAGGACAAGTTATCCTCTGACCTATACACCTACCATCTATGCGCACACACGCGCATACACACACACACACACACACACAAAACTTTATGCCTTTAATCTGAGCACCCAGGAGGCAGAAGCAGGCAGATCTCTGAAATCAAGGTCAGCCTGATCTACATAGTGAGTTCAGATCAGCTGACGCTACAGGGAGACACTGTCTGAAAACAAACAAAAAACCAAAGGATGTGCACTCTCTAAGTGCCAGCCACTACTCTCTCCAGGAGGGAAACAGTCCAGACCAGAGCCTGAAGACCCAGAATCCAGCAGGAAGAAAGTGATCACCTCCGCTTCCTTGATGACATCGCTGACTGTCTACCAGCAGGACCACCTCTACTTAGTCATAGCAGATGGCTTAGGTGACATAAACAGTCTCAAGTTAGAGCAACACCAGCATGGAAGTTAAGAGTGGAACTTAATCTTTATTTACAAGACACTGCCAAGATAAATTCCACACAGAAGTAAGAAACTCAGAGGACAGCTTCATACAGTATGTACAGTTTAGAACTGTTCAAGTATAGTTTTGTTGTAAAAAGTGCTACAATAATAAACCACATTTAAAAAGAGTTCTTAGTAGAGAAAGCAGTAAGACAAATTTATGCTCAACACAGTTCAGAACTATGTGCCTCAGCTGTACATCTAAAAGTTAAAGGTCCCCGAAGTCCCATCCTGAACTTGGAAGGTATAGCCTTCAGAGGTAGTTTCTGGCACAACATTTTGATCTTCTTCTTCCTGGAAATATTAAAACAAAAACTATAGTCCACAAACACATTTTTAGCAATATCCTGTCTGAAAGTCTGCATTTATTCTTAAGATTATAATCTTGCAAGGAAAGGAGAAGGGCTGTTAAAACTTGCCAATTCATTAGTTCCAGGAGAAGATTCTGAAGGGGTCAAGGAGTAAGACTCCTGAACAGAAAAGTTATCTGTCTTGTTTACCCATCATTTTAAAGTAGGACAAGTGCCTATTTGACATAGAGTAAGTGGAGTAGAACCACTTCTCCATAAACTCTTACAATAGCACTTCTGGGAATTGAACCTGGGTCCTCCACAAGAGCATTCATAAACTTCAGTCTCATATTCTAAAATTTCCAAGGCTGTTCATTTGAAAGTAAACCGGTAATTCTGAATATCCTAGATTCAATATCATCAAGCCATCAATATCATTTGCTTCTAGAGAAGCAAGTATTTTAAGTCCATATACATACAGTCCTATATGATAGTTGCTCTATGTAAGAGCACAGGGCTAATTTTAAAACTACACAAAAGACCTCTGCGTTCTTGAATGTGTTCCAGTTCGCACTCCGTCACTCACCTCTACCGAGAAGTACTTCTCAATTAAGCTCAATGAGGCTTTGTACACAGACTCATTTTCATGGTTCTGCAGAGCTTCAATTTTGTCCAGGCCTCCACATTCTTCAATCATTATACTAAGTTTCTCTGTTTCACCTAGTTTCTCAGCAGCCTTTAAAACACACACACACACACACAAAAAACAAGTTTACTATATTATATTCTGTTCTATTTTATTATTTCATGTGTAAGGGTGTACTGCCTACATGTATGTAAGTGCACCCATGTTGTGCAATGCTGGCAGAGGTCAGAAGAAGCTGTCGGATCCCCTGGAACTGAGTTACAGTTGTTAGCTGCCATGTGGGTGCTGGGAATCGAACCCGGGTCTTCCACAAGAACAGCCAGTGCTCTTAACTACAGAGCCATCTCTCCAGCCCTTCTGTACTATTTTAATATTTATTTGTTTGAGACAAGTTCTATGTAGCTCAGACTAACCACCATAGCCCAGGCTGGGCTCAAATGCCTGACCTCAGCCTCCTAGGGCAACTTTTAAAGTATCACTACTTTCACGTTCATTGGTCTGTGAACAAGAAACCATTCTACAAAAGCACGTCATACACTCTCAAGTGTGGTCAAGGTGGAGAATTCTTGATAAGACGTCCAACCTTTTGACACCACAAAACATTTTCATCCACAAAGTTCATGCTGGAGTACTATACAACAGAGTTACAAAAAAGCAAGAAACAAAACACCTCAATGTGCTAAGTCAGTCTGCAATTTTGTGTTGGGCTACACTCAACTATCCTAGGGACCATGGGGCCCCTGGGCCACAGGTTATATATGCCTGAATGGTGTACTAAAATACATTTCCCACGTCAAAATATCTATTCATACTTTAAAGAATGTCAGGCATATGAATGATACGGAACACAGAGTTCTTTCAGGAGGAATTTACAGATGAAATAAGTGATTTGCTTCAAAACAACTTCAACAGAGTAGTTCAGCAGAGTAGGAAACCTGACAGGCAGTGATGAAGCACCAGCGTTCCCTACTCAGACTCAACTCTGAAAGGGTCTCATTCTAGTTCAGACTGGCCTTCCACTTGTGGCAGTCCTCCTGCACACTAGGGTTATAGGTGTGAGCCACCAGGCCTAGTTTAGAGTCAACAATATGAAAAGCTCCAGAAACAGAAATCTTGAAGTTGATGAAAAGAGCTTATTCCCCCATCAATCACTATGACAAAGTACCAGATGCTGGCATACTGTATCAACTAGGGACAGAACTGGAAAAAAACAAGAATTAGATAATTAGTTTGAATTGCATCTCAGTATGCTATTGGGGAATTAAAGATAATTAACAAAGAAGGTATGGACTACAGACAAGTCCAATTAAGGACTTGACCTCAATTCAGGAAACCCTGCTTGTGTGTCTTCTCCTTTCTATCTGTCGTGACTTTATTGCACGTATCCAGTTGGGTGTAATGTGCTTCTTTAGTTGACGATGTGCAGGTGGCTGAGGTGAAAGGTCACTTGAGATGAGCCTAGGTTGTTACAAACCTAGCTTTAAAACACAGTGGGTGGGGCTAACAACACAGCTCAGCTGGTAGAGTGCTTCCCTAGCACACACAAAGCCCTGGGCTTGACCCCTAGCACCACATAAAACTGGATGTAGTAGCAACATCTGAGGTAGAAGCAACAGGATCAGAAGTTCAAGGTCATCTTGAGTTACACAGGGAGCCCAAGGTCAACCTAGGCTGCATGAGACCCTATGGGGAGGGGGATGTAAAATAAAAAATAAATTTAAAAAGTGTGGCTTCACACAAACAAGCCTTCTGATCTGTGGACTTCCCTGTCCTCTCTCCAGTCTAAATAGTTAATTATCAACCCCCAATTTAAACAAATACAATCTTGTTAGGACTTACCTGAAAGATATTTGAAATGGCATCCAGAATAACCAGAATAATTTTGGTATCTTTTGCACCTAAGAGGTTCATCAAAGGCTCTATTATGCCACAATGAACAAGGTACACTATCTGTTCAACTGTGCCACCACTTGTATAGTTGGTTACAGCCCACACAGCTTCCTTTTGTGTCTTGAAGTCTGCCTAATAAACAAGAAGAAACTGGTTTCAGTTCAGAAGTCCTAAAGTAAGACTCCAAAGGTGGTATTTCACAAAACAACTAAAACTACCAAGTGGGGAGCCAGAGAGATGGCTCAGTGGTTAAGAACACTGACTGCTCTTGCAGAAGAACTGGATCCAGTTTCCAGCATCCATATGGTGGCTGAAAACGTTAACTCCAGTTCTAGGATAGCCAACACCTCTTCTGACCTCGTGGGCAATGCATGCATGTAATACACTTATATACATGCTGGCAAAACAGCCACACACAGACATGGTGGCACACACCTTTAATCCCAGCACTCAGGAGGCAGAGGTAGGCAGACTGGGGCTGCAGGGAGACCCTGTCTCAAAAAGACAGAAAAAAGAAAACAAAAACAAAAAACCCCAAAAACACTCATACAAATAAAACTTAAAAATTAGAAACAAAAAACCCTACCAACTGGTTCTCCTGATCTTAAGTGTATTACCTAACAAAGGACTGTAAGTAGTAGACAACAATGTACCTTAAAACTCTTACCAAGCAGAGTTTGTCCATAAATAACTAACAAGTACCTGATTAAATCCTAAGATCTCATTACCTTAGAGAGAACACCAACCAGGAACGGGACTAAGCCATGATTCACAACTTGCTGTATCTGGTCCTGACGGCCAGCTGTGATGTTTGACATTGTCCATGTTGCTTCCTTCTGAATGTTAGTTTTGGGGTTTGTTAACAGGCTGGGAAAGACAGCAAGTGCTCCTGCATCTATTACAATCTGAGTCTGTTCATCTGTTCCAGTAACAATATTCCCTATGGCTCTTAGTGCAGGAGTCTGAAAAGGAAGAAAATGTTGGTGCTGATTAGTTTACTTGTATTTTTTTTCCAGTACTACTCACAACTTGTCTATCCTAAAAGTTCTGAAAGGGGAAGGCCCATCATAAGCAGTATCTCAATATTATCAAGTTAATTATGTGCCTGTACTTCTAAAACTCATTAATAACCTAAACGTTAAAAACTTACCACAATTGGCAGTTCAGTAGCTCCTAGAAGCTTCACAAGTTGGGGTACAACTCCTGTCTTCACAACCATTTCAATGCGTTCATTTGGACCATCAGTCAGGTAGGAAATAGCCCAGCAGGAATCTGCTAGTACTTCTGGATCATCATGATGGAGGAGACGTACTAAAGTAGGAAGGATCTGCTCAACAGCATCTAAGGGGGGTGCCGGATTCTTGTTTCGACAAAGATTTGAAAGTGTCCACGTAAGATTACGTAAGTAACCACACTGGGGGAAAGAAAAAACAATTAGAGGGTCTTTGAGGAGATGGGGAAAGTAAGAACCAAACAATGAGTAACCTATGTCATTAACTTACTGCTAAGGATGACAGGTCAGGAATTGCAAGAAGAGCCAACAGTGGGTCAACTGCACCATATTTGATAACTAAATCTCGGAAAATTGAACCATCACCTGAAATAAAAAGCAAGATTAATCACATTCCCTTATCTAGTACCAACAATGTTCAGTGACTGCACTATCGGAATTCTCTAACTTAGATGCCTCTCCAGTACTATTTTTGGATGCCTCTTTCATCCCTAATAAGGACTTGAAGCAAGCTCAAAACTTGGCACAAGTCACTAGTACTTTTAACATGGTTCTACTCCAATCACATTAGATACGTTCAGTCAAAAGAATTTTAAGGGCAAGTACCTGCAATGTTTCCTAGGGCCCAAACAGCTTGCTCGCTGATGTGAGCATGGGGAGAGGCCAAGAGAGAAATAAATGCTGGGATAGCACCTCCATCTACCACAGCCTTGGTCTGTTCTGATGTTCCAGAAGCAATGTTAGTAAGCGCCCATGCAGACTCAAACTGAATGGGACTACAATCAGTTCTGCCCAAGAAGGACACAAACTTTGGGATCAAACCAGCCCGGATGATGTTGTCTATAGGAGGCTGTTTTTCCCTAGAAAGCAGTTTCCTAAGAGGAAACAAAAAGAAAAAAAGTTGAAGTTGATTAACATTTGTGTGGAAACCTATTTAAAACGAATTCAAGAGTTTAGAATTTTGCTTTTTTTTTTTTTTTTTTTTAGGCAGGGTTTCACTATGTGGCCCAAGCTGCCCTTGAACTCAAAGCAATTCTCTTGCCTCAGCATCCCAAGCTAAGAGATTAGAGCTATAGACAATTTTTGTTGTTTTCTTCTTGGCATTGGGGACTGAACCCAGGAGCTTCCCCAAATGAGGTTAAGCACTCTACCACTGAGCTTCACCTCAGGTGAATTTTTAAACACATATTTATTTAGTGTGTGTGCGTACATGTGTATGTACGTCTGAAAGTCAAAAGAGTCAATTTTCTCCTATCATGTGGCTCCTGAGAATTCAACTCAGGTTGCCAGGCAAGCACCTTTACCCACTGAACAACCTCACCAGCCCCCTCCTACCCTTTGTAACTTTGAAACCGGTTCTCACTACATATACTAGGCTGGCCTTGATGACATAATCTTGTCTCAGCTCTCAGCTTTCCTGTTCTGGGATTACAGATGTGTGCTACCATGTTCAGCTTTTTAGACAAGCTTTTTAGGAAAGTTCTAAATACTGAGACATTCTAGAACTGAACAAACTGAACAGATTACTGACATGGACCTGTTTTATCAACCTTAACCCCCAAATCAAGGCATCCTTATGATATAGATTCCTCACCTCCCTGTACCCTGCAAAAGCACTACTTACATATGCCTTTAATTGTTCTGAATTCTGAGAGTGACAGGCTAGTCAGGCTACACATCTTTTCCAATACCATATTTTTTATCTGCAAACTGTACAGGTATACTTGCTTCCTAATGGATGTGACATTTCAAACGGACAGTCCAAATCCTTTCTCTGCCAGTGACCTGAAAGGCCATTTTGACAGAAAAATTTTTTTTGGAAAAATTTATTTATTTTTACTTTATGTGTATGCCTTGCCTACATGTATGTAAGTGCACCCTGCACATGCAATGCTGGCAGAGGTCAGAAGAGGCCAACAGATCCTACCATATGGAACCAACCCAGGTCCTCTGGAAGAGCAGTCAGTGCTCTTAATTACCAAGTCATCTCTCTCCTGTACCCCAGAAACATTTGTTTGAGACTGGTACTCCCCAGCCAGCCTGGAGCTGGCCTTCACCTCACAGAAATCTGCCTACCTCTGCCTCCCAAGTGCTGGGTAAAGGTGTGTGCCACCACGCCTGACCCAAAAAAACTTTTTAAAAGTACACCAAACGGTTAACATTAGTTGATACCAGTGGTGGAATTTTAGGTAATTTTAACAAATTACAAGCGCTGACAAAATGGTTCAGCTGCTTGCTGAAAGGCTCTTGCTACCAAGCCTGACAACCTGACTTCAATCCCAGAACCCACATGATGGAAAGAAGTCCTGGAAGTTGTCCTCTGATCTCCACCTAAACACACAAATAGAAACAAATGTAAAATAAAATTTTTCATAAAAACAGGACTGACTCTTACTTTATCCATCCTTTCCTGCCAAAACATCTTAAAGGGCTAATTTCTTAGGTAACCCATGCTAGAGCTGAGACTTACCGAGCAGCTTGAGTAGCTTGGAGCTGGCTTTCCAAATTGCTGCTGTTTATGCCTTTAACAATGTCATCAACAGACCAATTCACAGTGCCCTAAAAGAAAACCAGTATTTTACAAATTATAAGTTTTAAAAAACATTAAATACAGCTGGCATGTTGGCTCATGCCTTCAATTCCAGCACTCAGGAGACAGAGGCAGGCAGATGTCTGGGAATTCAAGGTCAGACAGGGTTACATAGTGAAACCCTGTCCAGCCAGTAAGCAGCCTTCCTGTGGTTTCTGCTTCACTTCCTTCTCAAATACCTGCCCTGACTTCCCTCAATGATGAACTGTGACCTGAAGTTTAAGTCAAACCCTTTCTCCCCGAAAAGTTGCTTTTTAGTCAGTGTTTTATCATAGCAACAAAAAGCAAACTTGTGTAGAAATTGGTGGCAGAAGATGGTTGTTGCTGTGATGGACCTGACAATGTGCTTTGAGAAGATTGGGGAAGCCTTTGGAACTTTGAGCTGGAATGATACTGAGTGTCAGAACTTAATGGTCTGTTCTGTGGGACCTTGGAGAATTGGCTTTGTGAGGTTTCAGAGATAAGCAAAGATTCAAACAGAGTGTGATACTTTAGATTAAGAATCTGCATATACTGGGGCTGGAGAGATGCCTCAACAGTTAAGAGCACTGACTAGCTCTTACAGAGGACCCAGGTTCTATTTCCAACACCCACATGGCGGCTACAAACCGTCCTTAACTCCAGTTCCAGGGGAATCCAAAGCCCTCTTCTGACCTCCACGACATTGCACAACATGGGTGCACTCACATACATGCACACAATACACTTTTACACATAAAGTAAAAATAATAAAATTAAAAGAAAAAAGCTAATAGGTTAATACCAAAGCAAAACAAACCACTTGTTAGGGTACTTTCATTATTTTCCTGTCTTATACTGCATATACTGATTAGGTAAGGCTACAAAAATCAGCTATGATTAACAAATCAGTACCACTAAAGTGAAACCTTCTCTGTTTTACTGGACAGTGGATGTGGTAACTGTGCAATCAGCTGTGATTAATAGACCAGCATTATCTATACTTTATTAGGACAGTAAGAAAACATTCTGCAGAGTCCTAAGTTAGCACAGAGACTATACTTGGTAATGTATAAGACTTTCCCATGTGTACTCATTTTTTTTTTTTTTTTTTGTCTTTTTTAGACAGGGTCTCCCTGTAGTCCCAACTGACCTGAACTCACTATGTAGACCACGCTGGCCTTGAACTCACAGATATTCACCTGCCTCTGCCTCCTAAGTGCTGGGATTGCCACGCCCGGCTATGTGTACTCATTTTAAACGCATGAGAAATGTGTTGACTGGGGGGGGGGGGGCCAGACAGCTGAGTGCTGAGTTCTGGTACCATGTGACAGAGTTGGAGTCCCTGAAGAGACGTCAAGAGGCCAATGGTGAAGGTGCAGCCTCAGCTGCAGCAGAGATCCCAGGCTATATGCCAGGACTGTGGTACACTGACCAAGGACAGCAGCAGGTGTACAGAGACTTCCAGAGACGAGGTGTGTATGCTGTGGATGGCAGAGCTAGAGAGGTGGGGCTGCCCAAGCCGCTGGAAACCCAGACTATCATGAATCCCAGATTTCATACACTGAGCTAACAAGTTTTGATTTACACTGCCGGGTTTGGGGTTTTGCTTTAGCCTGATCATTCCTATGGCCTGGATCTTTCCTTTTGGAATAAGGTAGCGTATAATGTGGTATTTTTTTGTTTGTTTTTAACAGGACTCCATAGTTGACAGACTGTGCTTTTAGAGCATTGGTAAAAAAAATTTTTTTGATATAGTGTCTCCCAGCAGGCCTGGAACTAAGAGAGATCAGCCTACCTCTGCCTCCCAAGTGCTGGAACTAAAGGCATGCACCACACCGTGCAGCACAAAATAAAATTTTTTTTTTAAATTTCCTTTTCTTATGTGTATGAGTGTATTGTCTGCATGTGTAAATGCACCCCTGTTGTGCATGCCTGTGGAAGTCAGAAAAGGGTGTAGGATCCCCCTGGATGGTTGGATGGTTGTTAGCCTCCATGGAGGTGCTGGGAATCAACCGGGTCCTCGGCAAGGCAGTCAGTACTCTTAACCACTGAGCCAAATCTCCACCCCCTACAAATAAAATCTTTTAAAAAATTATTTGGGGCCGGGCGTGGTGGTGCACACCTTTAATCCCAGCACTTGGGAGGCAGAGGCAGGCAGATGTCTTCTGAGTTCAAGGCCAGCCTGTTCTCCATAGTGAATCCAGGATAGCTGGGGCTACAGGGAGACCCTGTCTCAAAAAGACAAAAAAAAAAAAAAAAAAATTATTTAGGGCAAACTAAAGGTTATTACATTATCAAACACTTTCACTTGATATACTTTTGAGAAAGATGTAGAGTTACAGGCAATATGTTGAATTTTTATGCCTAAGTTTGTAATCTATGAATTTCTATGGTGGAAATGTCCTATTTTGTGAATCACAGCAAGAGATTTGAGGTGGCTATTGCCACTGCCCTTGATGCACCAGAACTTTATTGTGAGACCCCATTGCAGAAGGCACCATACACTTCAGTCACAAAACAGTTGGGATTGATCTGGAAGCTTCTTCCTCCTTCTGGCTTGCTTTCATAATGCTGGAAGGTACTACTGCAGGTTGTTGGGGGCAGGGGAGATTAGCAACATTACTACCCACTGTGAACCCTTTGACCTGTTGGCATTGTATGCAGACTGGTGCAATAGTGGCATGAGTACTATGGGAGTAACCAACTGCTTTCTGATTGGATTTAAGGCCCACTCCATAGAAGGGCACTAAAACCTGGTCAAGAATCCCTGTCTTGGAAAGGTCATAGGCCCAACTACTGTTGTTTTGCTAATGGACGTGGTATTAAACTGCCTTCTAAATATTTTATACCCATAGATTAGTGCAGCTCACAGACCTCATCCCAAAAGTTTCTTCTTGCAGTGGACAACAATTAATACAGAGACTCACAGCTGGTGAAAGTGTATTAAATAAGGGACTATAACGTGCCCCACTCTCAACAGGACATCTTTAGTGCGCCCACGCGCACACACAGAGGCACATAGCCCTCAAGGCTCAGGGAACATCTCAAAAGAGGGGGTAGAAGACTGTTAAGAAATGTAAGAACCAGAGATGGGGAGGAGAGCTGTCAAAGTATCTTCCAGACGTAACATTACTGTTAAACTCACTGCAGGTGTATCACAAGATTGGGCCATTTCATTTCAACATTTCGTCACAGAAGGGGAAAGGGCTCATGAGGCTCCACCCCTCCCTGAGGGACTGCCTCAGATAATGGTGGCTAGGAAAGGGTGTCATTTTCTTCAGGGATACACCACTGATAATGCTCCAGTAAACAATCCAAACCATACTCAGTCAGGAAACTCAAATTTAATTAAACTCAGTGGGTCACAAATACAAAAGACATGAAACTATAATGGGCACCTATTGGGAAGGTCTCAGTAAAAGTAGTTATCACATGGGGTAAAAGTGGGTGAAAAGGACTAAAACACATATACATATATATGAAACTGTCAAAGAATAAAAAATTGAAAAAAAGGGAAGTTTGAGATCCAATGATACTATTAACTAAAAATAAAATTGTCTTTTACTCTACAGGAAAAACGTGACAAGTAGATAAATACAATAAAATGGAGCATGCTAAACCAAATGTAAAGATGTTAATACATGTCCAGTACTGCCTTATGAAGCAGAAGGATCGTGAATTAGAGACAAGCCTGGACTATGTAATAAGATCCTGTTTCAAACCATGATACACTTAAAAATCCGTGAGGCCAATTTATGAGAAGGCCCTCATTAAGCATACATTTTGAGCAGCAGGAACATGTCAACCAGGTGTCACTCAAAACAGGAAACATTCTGAGAAATGTGTTATTAGGCAATTTTGTTGTGCAAACACTATAACCTAAGTAATACAAGGCTGTGGCTTCCTGGGCTACAAAGCTGTGAAACATGTTATTGTACTGATTACTGTGGGCAAATCCAACACAAGGCAAGGTGTATGTCTATCTATACATGTCTAAATGTAGAAAAAGTATATGAAATACAGCATAAAAGACAAAAATGGTGTTAACTACAGGCCACTTGATCAGAATGGAACTTACAGGACTGGAAGTTGCTGAGTGAATTGGTGAGTGAATGCCAGAGCCTAAAACATTACACATCATACTGCACAGCTGGAAGACTGAAAAGCAGGACTGAGGTTGAGTTTCAGGCAAAGCTGGGCTGCAGAGTACCCGACCAATTTTTTTTTCATTCTTTAGTAAATTAATCTTTGCTGAGTAGTGTCAAGACACCTGTGATCCTAGCACTCAGGAGGGAGATGGCAGGGGAAGGTTAAGGACCAGCTGTAGTTCACACAGCCAGTTTTGAGGCCATCCTGGGCTACATGAGACCCTATCTCAAGACAAAAAAAAAAAAAATCTTTTTACTTTTTCTTTTTCAAGACAGGCACATGTGAAACCTGGAATCATCTTGCCTTGGCTTCCCAAGTGCTAGGATTATACGTGTATACCATCCCATGTGGCTTGATCTTTTGAAGGTGTCACTATTTTCAGAAATGTATCCAAGGTAAGGTTTGCCTGATTGGTTTATCAGCCAGTGGTTTTTAAGGTCCATAAAAGCTTCTGTTAAACTCTTCACTATGAATTTCCTTTCAAGGGTCCTTTTTCCTCTTCTTTAGTTCTCTGTCAAAAATCCACTGTGATCACTGAGACTACCACCTTACTTTTGATATGTAGGAAATAGAAACAGTGTTAGGTGGTACACAGCTGCACTTTGGAAAATTTTTAGGAAAACAGCATATGGCAAGTCAAGCCTGGTGGTATAGGATAATTTACATGCACTTAGGGGGCTGAGGCAGGAAGCTCATAAGTTCAAGGCCAATCAAAACAACTTAGCAAGACTGTCTCAAACATTAAAAAAACAAGGGGAGGAGGGCCACTGGGGATGTAAGTCTGGTACAGCACTTGCCTAGCATGTTACAATCTCCAGTACAGTAAAAATTAATAAATTAGTACATGACACAGAAAAAGATAAAAGATAAATTTGAAAGCTACTCTATGTATTTCAGGAGGAAGAAGACTGACAGGGCTGGTAATACAGATATTACCCTGAAAAACCAAAGTCAGGATACTTAGCCAGGGAGGCTGGAGAGATGACTCAGTGGTTCAGAACACTGGCTGCTCTTACAGAGAATCCGGGTTCAACTCCCAGTACCCATATGGCAGCTAACAACCATCCAGAACACCAGTTCTAGGGAATCTCATGCCCTCTTCTGACCTCCATGGGCACAGCACACTCACATACAGACAATGTACTCATACACATAAAACAAAAACTGGAACTAGAGTTATGGACGGTTGTTAGTTCTATGGTACAATGTTTGCCTGGTATGTATGTATGAGGTCCTGCCTTGATCTCCAGCACTAACAGAAATTAAAATTAAAAACTGGGTTGGTAAGATGGCTTAGCACTCAAGCCTAAGGACCTGTGTTTGAACCCCAGCACCCACGTAAAGGTGGAACAGAACCCAGTCCACAAAGCTGTGGCATGAGAACACCCACACATCTGTATCACACAAATATACAATAATAAAGTTTAAAACATAAAAATAAAAAACCCTTACAATCAGCTTCAGTAGATTACAGAGGACATACAGGTAAGAAAACCCATTAAAATTTTTTGAGAACAAATCTCCACAGGATCTAGAGAGATGGCTCGGCAGCTAAGAATGTGCACTGCTTAAGTACTGCTCTTCCAGAGAACCTGAGGATTCTCAGCACCCACGTCAGGCAGCTCACAGCTACCTGTAAGTCCAGTTTCAGGGAATCCAGCACAATCTCTGGCCTCTGAGGGCACTACTTAAATTCACACACACATAAAAATACACACAATTTAAAAAATTAAAAATTAGGCCAGGCAAGGTGGCACCTTTAATTCCAGCACTCTAAAAGCAGAAGCAGGAGAATTTCTATGAGATCAAAGTCAGCCTGGCCTATAAGTTGCAGGCCAGTTGGAGCTACAGGGAGACCCTGTCTCAAAACAAACAAAAATTTAAATTTAAAAACCTTAAAAAACAACAAAAACAAAAAGATTTTCAAGCCAGTTGTGGTGGTGCATGCCTTTAATCCCAGTATTCTGGAGGCTGAGGCAGGTGGATCTCTGTGAGATCAAAGCCATCCTGGCCTTCGCAGCAAAGTTGCAAGCCAGCTGGGGCCACAGGGAGACCCAGTCTCAAAACAAAACAAAATTTTAAAATTAAAAATCTAAAAACGGAGTCAGGCGTGGCGGCCCACGCCTTTAATCCCAGCACTCGGGTTGCACAGGCAAGGGGATCTCTGTGAGTTCAAGGCCAGCCTGGTCTACATAGTGAGTTCCAGGACAGCTGGGGCTACAGGGAGACCCTGTCTCAAAAAGACACACACACACAAAA
>NW_008345457.1:316944-321260 GCF_000622305.1 Nannospalax galili
AACCATGCCTAACGCGCAAACCACCTGCTGATTGGGAGTGGGCACTTGGACCACAGTGGCACACACAAAAAATCTAAAAACACGCTGGAGAGATGGCAGTGGTTAAGAGCCCTGACTGCTCTTGCAGAAGACCCGGGTTCAATTCCCAGCACCCACATGGCAGTTACAAACTGTCCTTAACTCCAGTTCCAGGGGAATCTGAAGCCCTCTTCTGACCTCCAAGGCAATGCACGACACAGGTGCACTCACATACATGCAGGCAATACACTCATACACATAAAATAAAAATAATAAAATATCTTTTAAAAAAAATCTAAAAACAGGGAAACATCCCTGTTTTCTAGGTTTACGACAATTCCTGAATGAAAATATATTTACCTGATTGTTGCGGTTTTCCTGCAGTGGAGAAGTGGCATCATCGGGAAATGAGCTGACATTTCTCCTTTTCAGCATCTGGTCATCTTTCTTAGCTTTCCGAAGCTCCACATTAACCTCTATTCGGCGCCGCCTCATTTCCTACAGAAAAGAAAATATTATCATCATTTTATCAATCACATTGGTGTTTTGCTGTCAAATTATTTTTCTTTAAAATTCCTCAAGGGCCAGTGAGATGGTAGGTAAAGTCACCACCAAGCCTGAGGCCCCACAGAGGTTCAATCCCTGGGACCCACATGTGTGCTGGGTACACAATAAATAACTGTGATTTTTTTAAAAAACTTAAAACCCCTCAGCCTGGAGACAAAGCTCAGTGAGGCCCTGGGTTAAATCCCCAGTACTGAAAAAAAATTTTTTTAATTAAATAAAAATTTTCAATTACATTTTATAATGTATTATATATAAATATCCCTTCTCATTTCACATAATATATAAATAACCTCATTTAAAAACTGTCACGCATAGGAAAACAACAGAAGGTACTCACTGTACTGTCTTTTCCCTTATTCTTGAATCTGTTAAGCCGGGCAGCTGGTGAATTAGCATTCTCATTGGTGGACATGGTTACAAGACAAAGGGGAAAAGCTAGAAGGCAAGAGAAGACAGGGAAAAATGTCCCTTTTAATGAGATCACAATCATCTTTATAGGGACTCAATCTCAACGCTAAAGATGAATCAAGTTTCCAGCACTATGGCTATGCTTTAGCCAAGGGACACCTCCCCCTAAAGGGTGAGGCTTCCTGGAACACAACTGTCCATCAGAAACAAAATAAAGACACATAAAGTTTCCAGTAACCACAATAATTTTTAAGGCAGAAAGAAATAAGTCAAATTATTTTTCATACTTTTACCCAACATATCTACAATATCATTTCAACACGTTACCAATATAAAAGAAATTGAGATGCTTTTTTCTTTTCTTTCATACATCTCCAAAACCCTATGCGTACTTGAAGTTACACTACATCCCTATTGGGATTAGCAGCCTTTTAAGCACCCAATACCCTTAAGCCGCTGGTCACTACCGTATTAGAACGCTGAATTCTTGATTCCATTATAGTCAATGGAACACAAAGTGGGGGAGCCCAGCTAGCTGTCTTACAGCTCCAAATCTACGTCCTTAAGGCAATAAATTTAGATCTGGAGGCTCTCCTACTCCTGTGCTGTTAAATGATCAACATCAGGACGTACAGGGCCATTCTCCACACTCTCAAGTTACATAAAAACTCGCTTCGCAGCATCCGGGAGCCTTCCACGACAATCCCTGCTAACAGCGGTATAAGTGCTGCACCTCCAGCGTCCCGCACACAGTTCCCGAGACTTCCAGCCAATTCAAAGGGGATGACATCAGCTGTGGTCATTCAGCCTGAAGGAGTGACAGGACTCCAAAGGTTTCTGTGCTGACACTGAGGACCCGAGACCTCTAACTGCCGGTTTAGCTCCAGCCACAACCCCGTCCGGTCCAGGAGGGAGCCGAGGAGGGTCGGCGACGGCCGGGGGCGCCGGGCGGAGGCTCATTCTCCTGCCCGCCTCCGACTCCCGGCCTTGCCGCCTCCCCGACCCCGTGTTGCGAAACGAGTGGCCGGGTTAACGCACGGCGCCCCAGAGGCCTGGTCTCCCACGGCGGCCAAGGCCAGGCCTGCACGCAGAGGCCTCGGGTCCCCCCCACCACGGCGCAGCCCGGCCGTGAGCGGCCCTGCCCGGCCTCGGGCGTACCTGCACGGCGGGCTCAGACTTCCCCAGGAGGCCTTCAGGTCCGGGCTGCGGATCGGCCACCTCAAAACGTCCACGGCGTTGCAGCCCACAGAGTGTGTGCCTCGTGCCGCCGGCCGGCGCGATTTAAATTTCCCGGTGGCCCCGAGCTCCCATTGGCTGTTTCGAGCCCAAGCTGCGCGCTCATTGGGAGATTTGAAAAACACGTTAGGCGGGGAGGCGGGGGTCCAGGGCCTGGCTGGGAAGACGGTGCGGAGGGTGGATAGCATCGCGAGAGGAAGGAGCGGCTTGCGATCCCAGAGCGCCTTGCAGAAGCATGACTTCAGGTCCCGGCGTGCAGCGCGAAGGGGCGGGACTCAGCTCTGCCCCGGAGATCCGCGGGGTCCTCTACCTGGGGGTGGTCTCTGGTGGCTTTCTCTCTACAAAGAGCGAAGTGCTTCTTAAACTCAATACTTTAAAAAAAGTTTGATTTTTTTTTTTCATGACAGGACACTCATGGGATTTGGTAGCAGGGACTTCTGGTCCCTAGGAGGAAGGAATCAAACATATCTGGCTCTGTTAATTGTTATTTATTGTAATGTCTACTATTACTAGACGTTACAATCTACTATTATTTGTTTTTGTTCGGGAGGGGAATGGAACGGGGTCTCACAATGGAGCCTAGGCTGACCTGCTGCAGTCCTGCCCCAGCCCCAATTCTGGGATTACAAGCGTGCCCCAAGCCTGGTTGTGTGTTCACTTCTAGTTTGGGATATGAAAAGAGTATTGAGGATGAAAATGAAGGCTTATTAATGCGTGTTTCTCCGAATACTCTTCTCAAAACTTTTTATTAACTCCAAATACAGAATCGCAAATCTTTACCAAGACGTGCCAAATGTTAGCATTTTGACACATTTTTCTCTAAATGTTTCCATACGTGTGTACAACGTGTTTTTATATAATATTTTTGAGACTTTTAATAGTACGTTTCAGAAATATCTCTACCCCTAATTATTTCAGGGTATCTGCTAAGAAAAAAAGATGTTCTTTTGTAAACACACTGCAAATCGTCAAATTAGAAAACTTTCATGTTATCTAACGCATAGTCCGTGTTCATGTTTTGTGGTACCTATTTTAAAGTATCAGAGATAGTTATAAGCCACTTTTTGCTTTCTTCCTGGAGTTTTTCTGTATCCCAAAAAGGAGTATTTTAGGAAAGTTGTGTTGGTTTATTTTGTAATACAAGTAAATTCAAGAAGTGCACTTTGTCCATTCTTGCAGGCATTCGTGCCAGTTTCTTCTGTGGCCAGGGAGTTCACAGGAGGTTGCTCTAACTCCCAATCAGCACAATCCCATCCTGCTAAGTGCAAGAATGTGGAAAGAATTCATCCCCAACCAATCACCACAAGGCATTTTCTTGGCTACTGTGAATGGTTCAGGGGCAAGCACATGACCTAAATTCATCCAGTTAGGAAGCCTATGCTCTTTGTTTAATGGTTTGAGGTAGAAACACGGGCTTCTGATCCAAGATTTGAGTCTTAGAACTCTGAATAAGGAGCATGTAGAAAATTTTTAGAGCTCTGATCAACAACCAAAATTGCAATTGTATCTCTGAACTCTGCACTTACGAGATCCAATGTATTTTTAGGCATTGGATAAATTGAGGCTTCTCTTCTTTGAAAACAGTGAGTTCTGTGTTTCCAGAAGGATTTCAGAGCTATATATTATTGTCACTGAGGAAGCTGCCTTCCACAGATAGGATGGAATGCTAAGAGCTTACGTCATTTGTCTCAGGTTTACACAGACAATAAATGGCATACACAGGACTCAGACCCAGGCAGACAATTCTGTGCTTCTGTACTAGCTCCTGAAAACAAACTGAAACAGAAGCATACTGTCAAAAGTTGCCTTGCACTGGAGAGACAGCTCAGCAATTGAGAATGCTTGCTGCTCTTGCAGAGGATCTGGCTTTAATGCTTAGCACCCACATCAGATGACTCACAAACACCTTTACCTATAGCTCCAAGGGATCTAATGCCCTTTCCTGGCCTCTGAGGCAACCCATACACACATAACATATACAAACACAGACACAGACACAGACACACACACACACACACACACACACACACACACACACAAGAATAGATCTTTTAATTTTTTTAACTTTTATTAATTTATTTTTTTTT
>NW_008345457.1:322007-329983 GCF_000622305.1 Nannospalax galili
AGACACACACACACACACACACACACACACACACAAGAATAGATCTTTTAATTTTTTTAACTTTTATTAATTTATTTTTTTAATTTTAGAATATTTTTAGTATTCCAAAGAGAGGTAATTTTAAACACATTTTTTCAAGAAATAACTTGAAGCAGGTTACATAAAAATATATAAACAATGAGGTTTAAGGGGGTAAAAATAGGAATAAGAAATCAAAGACTAAAGGATTTGCCAACGTGGGTCAACTTTGGTGAAGTAATGACAATTTCCATTAGCTTTGTTCTTTTTTTGGAGAAGTCTAACAAGTTTATTGGGCTTGCTAACAGAGCATAGGGTGGGGTTTAGTTACAGAAGAGTGGATTCCCCCCTCCATTTACAGCTGCACTGGAAAGTCCACACTCAAATATCGGTCCTGTGAATTCCCAACAGCCTCACAAAATGGCAAGAGAGGCGCCTCATGGCTTTCTCAGCTTATATATCTTTAGCCCCTCCCTCACAAGCAGCTAAGGTCAACTGATTGGGTGGGAAAATAACTGACTCCCCCCTCAACTCCTTGACAAGCATGAGAAGGAAGTGTGACTATAGCTTGCCGGCATAGTGGTCAAAAGCCACTTCCAGGTAACACTCCACCCCTTCCTCTGGCTCTTACATTCTTTCCACCAACTTCTTCCACAAAAGTCCCTGAGCCTTAGAGTTGAGTGATAGGTGTGGGATGATCTTCCTCCCATTGTGGCAAAGCACTGAACTTTTAGGTCTCTACATGATCTGTTTTACATGGGCTGTTGGCCCATTTCAGTGGGATTCCATCTATTATAAGAACACAAACAGCAAGAAGCAAGAACATCTAAACAGTGGCTGCTATAATAACTTCACCTATGGGTGAAACCACAAATGCTTGGAAGGTACTTTAGCAGATGCATCACATCCATCTAATAAAAACAATTGCAGTGGCTCCCCCACTGGGGCCTATATGCTCCCCTGCCACAGGGGGTTGGCCTGGTCTACAGTTCCAGATGTGTGTTCCACCCCTAGAAGTGGGCATTATATCCAATAGAAAATTTGCTGGTTGTACATACACTAGACATGCCACTATTGTACCAGCAGGAACATCTTGTTTCGCATGTTGATAATGCAGCATGCAGGGTCCATTGTTGAGCAGAATTATAGGGAACAATTGTCTCCCAGCCATCTGCATCTATAGTACCAGTCATCTTCTGGCACTATAGAAACCACCTATCCAGTGGCAAGAAGTTTCCAGCTTTGTCCAAGCTTGATTTCACCCTTTCATGTGCTCATGTCCTACAGTGTCTTCAGCAATAGGGTTTTACCATCCACTTCCAGTGTAAAACCAACATTATTGGCAATGGTCTTTATTGTTTGGGGGACCTCTAGGGCCCCTCTGGCCAACACCTCATAGTGGGGCAACCCATCTCCAGTACTGGGATTTTAACAACCATATGACTGCTGGAAGGGCTTTCTTCCATCTCCATAGGGTTCCTTCTGTGCTTAAGGCTTTTTTTTTACTGTGTTTCAGGAGAATTTTCCCCCTTTATTCCCATAGTTATTGGTATAGACCTCCTTCCCCTTTTCCGCTTTAATTTATTTATATATTTATTTTTGTCTTTTTGAGACAGGGTCTCCCTGTAGTCCCAGCTGACCTGAACTCACTATGTAGACCAGGCTGGCCTTGAACTCAAAGATCCGCCTGCCTCTGCCTCCCAAGTACTGGGACTAAAGGCGTGCGACACCATGCCCAGCCCTTAATTTAATTTTTAAATTTTATTTTTATTTTATGTGTATGAGTGTTTTGCCTGCATGTATATAAGTGCAACTGTGTCTTGTGAAGCCCTTGGAAGCCAGAAGAGGACCTCAGATCCCCTGGAACTGGAGTCACAGACAGTTGTTAGCACTATGTGGGTGCTAGGAATCAAATCCAAGTCCTCTGAAAGAGCAACCAGTGCTCTTTACCACTGAGCCATCTCTTCAGCCCCCAATCCTTTTTTTTTAACTCTGAAAAAAAAGGAGTTGCTTTGAAAAATACAATGCTCTTCAAGGGAACCTTGCTTCCACCACGATATTTATTTATTTGGGTGGATTTGGGTATTGAGTTTTGTTTGGGAAAGGGTCTCATGTAGCTTATCTAACTTTGACTCATGTAGCTCATCTAGCTTTGAACCCTTGGTCCTCCTGCCTCCAGTGTAGTTTAGATGGGGATACAGAAAGGGACTTATCTGGCCTAATCTAGTTACTACATGAGATGTCCCTTCTCTTCCATGAGACCATGGGCTGTGATGATGTGAGCCTGAGGAGCCGCTCCAGGAAAGCAAAATGAAAAGATGGAGCCTACTGACTAGCTTGGAGCAGCTCAAGCCTGAGGCTGGTTCTAGTCATAGATTCGATGACAGCAAATTTTCTTTTTTACTAAGCCAAATCAAGTTGAGTATAGAGTCACTGGCCTTGAAAAGATCCTCTAACTAGACTTCTTTGTCTGTCTGCCTGTTTTGCCATTTAAAATGAAAACATTAGGGCTGGAGAGATGGCTCAGTATTTAAAAGCACTGGCTGCTCTTGCAGAGGACCCAGGTTCAGTTCTCAGCACTCACATCGTGGCTCACAAGGATCTGCAACTCCAGTTCCAAGGAGTTGATGCCCTCCTCTGGTCTCCTTAGACACTGCATACATGTGGTGTATACACATATATGCAGGCAAACACTGGGGGTTCCAGGTTTACAAACATTGCGCTGGGAGGAAGGTGTTGAAGGCATCATCTCCTTCCCTTGATGATCCTGTCACTTGGCATCTGGCTATCAGGCTGGATGTCACGTTCCAAGCAGTAGAACCCCAAGTACACATTGTTGTGAACACCAGCCTGACCAAAGCTGATGGAGCTGCACTGATACATATCTGGTCCTCAAAGAACTCCACAGCAATTGAGTAAGTGAGGGGAGGGCAACAAAGATGCCCCACTAGCCAGGCATGGTGGTGCACGCCTTTAATCCCAGCACTCGGGAGGCAGAGGCAGGCAGATCTCTGTGAGTTCAAGGACAGCCTGGTCTACATAGTAAGTTCCAGGACAGCTGGAAGAGCTGGAGACCCTCTCTCAAAAAAGACCAAAAAAAAAAAAAAAAAAAAGATGCCCCACTAATAGATTACCAAGAAGTCCCCAGGAAGAAGTAACATCTGTTTCTTTTTTCTCTTGTTTTTGTTTTGCTTTGTTTTGTTTTTCTTGGGTTTGGTTTGATTTGGTTTTTTGAGACAGGGTCTCACTATTTAGCCTGGAATGTGCTTTTAGGCCAGGCTAGCCTGGAACAGGATCTTTCTGCCTCTGCCTCTGCCTCTGCCTCTGCCTCTGCCTACCTCTTGCACCACCACCACCTGGCTATTTGTTTCTTGAGACAGGGTCTCATGTAGCCAAGACAGGTCTGGAACTTGATAGATAGCCAAGGCCGGACTTCAACTCTTGATCCTCCTGCCTCCACCTTTTTGTGTGATGTGTGTGCATACATGTGGTGTGTATATGTACACATGTTCTGTGTGTATGTATATGTACATGTGTGCACATGGAACACATGAGGGAAAATGTTATATTGGGATGCCTTGATTGCTTCTCTTCTTTTAAAAAAAATTTATGTATATGAATGTTTTGCCTACATATGTGTATTGGTACCACAGGCATGCCTGGTGCCCATACAGGCCAGAAGAGGGCATCAAATCCCCCAAGACTGGAGTAGAAACATAAATAAATATAAAATACATACTGTGGGGCTAGAGAGATGGCTCAGTGGTTAAGAACACTGGTTGTTCTTGCAGAAGACCCGGGATCAAATTCCAGCACCCAAATGGCAGCTAACAACTGTCTGTAACTCCAATTCCGGGGGGTCCAACAGCCTCTTCTGACCTCTGCAGGCATTGCACAACATGGGTGCACTTACCTACATGCAGGCAATACATGCATACACATAAAATAAAAATAATAAATTTTTTTTAAAGTTTTAAAATACACACTGCTCAATGTGGTTGGAAAGGGTTGGGAGTGTAGCTCACTCTTCCCTTGGAATCAGGATAACAGTATTCAAAGTCTGAAGCTGTTATAAATCTGCCACTATGTGTAAAGAGACTGAGAACGGACTTCAACAGGGTTGAACAAAATCAGAGAGAAACCTCAAGAGGTAGAATCAAGAAGATGACCTTGAACTTCTGACCCTCTTGCCTCTACCTCCTGAGTACTGGGAAGGTAGACATGTGTCATAAGCCCAGTTTTAGGTGGTGCTGGGGATCAAACCCAGTGCTTTGTGCATACTAGCCAAGCATACAGCTGAGCTGCACCCCCAACCCCTAGACCCGACTTCTTTAAGGCACAGCCACCTCCCAGTAACACCAAAGGCTGGGGATGAAGACTTTAACACCTGCCTTTCGGAAACTGTAACATCTGGGTTGTGGCTGTGCAGTGACAAGAATTTGAGGCTCCAGTCTTCCATGGGATCAGAGGGGAATAACCCGTACTGTATATGTAATGTACTATGTGGCCAATATTTTTTGTAAATTTTTATTTTGTTTTTGCAGTCTACCATGTCTTGCTCCTACATGCACATGAGATAGTCAACACTTTATTAAAATAGAGTTAGTGTTAAATGATTTGACCGAACTGTAGGCTATATGAGCACACTTAAGTTGGCTAGGTTGTGAGGTTTCATAGGCTTGAGGTTTATTAAACGCATTTAAATTTTTTGTAAATTAGGGCTGGAGATAGCTCAGCGGTTAAGAGCACTGGCTGCTCTTGCAGAGGACCCAGGTTTGATTCCCAGCACCCACATGACAGCTAACAACTGTTTGTAATGCCAGTTCCATGGAAATCTGATGCCCTCTTCAGACCTATAGAGGCATTCATTGTACAACATGGGTGTGCTTGCAAACATGCAGGCAATACACTTATACACATAAAATAAAAATAATAAAATACTTTTTAAAGAGGCAGGTGAGTTCAAGGCCAACCTAGTGAGTTCTAGGCCAGCTAGGGCTACAGGGAGACCCTGTCTCAAAAAGACAAAAAAAAATGTTTTTAAATAAAAAAATTGTAAATTATTATTTAAATTTTTTAAAAACTAAATTATTTTTATTTTATGTGTATAAGTGTATTGCCTGTATGCATGTAAGTGCACCTGTGTCATGCAATGCCCTCGGAGGTCAGAAGAGTGCGGTCAGATCCCCTGGAACTACGGTTATGGATGGTTGTTAGCCACCATGTGGGTGCTGAGATTCCAACCAAGGTTCTCTGCAAGAGCAGTCAGTGCTCTTAACCACTGAACATCTTTCCCAGCCCCTTAAATGCATTTTAACTTATGACATTTCAACTTAACAATAAGTTTATCAGACATGACCCCATCATGAAGTCAAGGAGCATCTAACATAAGAGATTTGGAAGAATATGATGGTAGATTGGTAACAAAGGTGGTTAGAGGAAAGGCTGCATGTGTGGATGTCTTAGCATGATCTTAAGGGCTGTGGAAATTTGAGTCATGTAAATATTCACCCAAAGGCCTCTACAGTGGAATAGGCTCTTAACGTTCAGGTGACTATGAGCTCCTTGGTCAATGTCCATTATCCTCCTTCAGGTAGGCCAGGACCTTCTTAATGAAACCATAAGGCACCTGCCCTCGGTGGTAGAGACAGAGGCTAAACATAGGCTCATCCACAGGCACTTCCTGCCACTGAGGCTGGATGGGCTACCTCCCCTGCTGAGTGCCCAGGTGTTGTTTTCTTGATGCCTTGAAGGGGACATTCAATGACTTGGTGATCAGAACACTAATTTTGGACTCATCGCAATGGAGGAAGCAAAAAGAGATACTGAGTCAGGATTGAAATATACTAAACTTTCAATTGACCACTCTGGGGCCCACATTACTATACTTTCCATAAAGCATGGCATATCAAAACATTTTATTATTTATTTATTTATTTATTTATTTATTTATTTATTTATTTATTTATTGTCTTTTTGAGATAAGATCTCTCTGTAGCCCCAGCTGGTCCAGAATTCACTATGTAGACCAGGCTGGCTTTGAAATCACAGAGACTCACCTGCCTCTGCCTCCCAACTGCTGGGATTAAAGGTATTCAACACTACACCCGACTTTATTATTTTTGTGTGTGTGCATGTCTGTGTGAGTGTATGTACACATGTATGTGCTCAGGTATGTGCACCTGTGCACAAGCATGGAAGCCGGGAGAGGGTGTCCTCTATCACTCTCTGCTTAATCCTTTGAGGCAGGGTCACTTCCTGAACTCAAATTTTCTCTGGAAGTCAGCAAATCCCAACAATCTCCTGTCTTTGCCCTTCTCAGAGCAGGGATGGCCTGCTTATAACCTGGGTGCTGGGATCCTAGCCCCAGTACTCATGATTATTTAGCAAGCACTCTTAACCACTGAGCTATCTCCTAGGTCTAAGCATGTTCTTTTTTTTTGACAGACTCTCCCATAACCCCAGCTGGCCTGGAACTCATTGTGTATCTCAGTCTGACATCCGTCTCACAGAGATCTGTTTGCCTCTGCTTCCTGAGTGCTGGAATTAAAGGCATGGATCACCACACACAGTGTTAAGCATGTTTTTTTGTTTGTTTGTTTGTTTGTTTGTTTTTTTTGTCTTTTTGAAACAGGGTCTCCCTGTAGCCCCAACTGGCCTGGAACTTGCTATATAGATCAGGCTGGCCTCAGACTCACAGAGATTCACCTGCCTCTGCCTGCCGACTGCTGGGACTAAAGGCATGTGCCACCATGCCCATTTAAGCATGGTATTTTTAAGGCAGTGAAATTTTTCTGTATGATACTGTATTAAAGACTACATGATACTGTACATTTGTTACAACCCATAGCCCGTACAACATAAAGAACTCTGAACTTTTTTTTTAAATGACTCCAGTGGATGGCCTCATAGCCAGGCATGTGCAGATAGCATTAAATAGACTGAGTCATTGAAAGAAAGAAAGAAAGAAAGAGAGAGAGAGAGAGAGAGAGAGAGAGAGAGAAAGAAAGAAGGAAAGAAAGAAAAAGAAAGAGAGGAGGACATGAAGGGTATGTTGGAGGGAGGTGTAGGGGTGGATATGACCAAGATATACTGTGTATGTGTATAAAATTGTCAAAGAGTGAATGACAAATAGTTTGCTCATTTTAAAAATTTATGCGTATGAGTGTATTGCCTGCATATATGTTAGTACAACTGTGACCTGCAATGTCCTCTCTGGAACTGGACTTAACAGATGGTTGTTAGCTATGCCATGTAGGTGCTAGGAATCAAACCCAGGTCTTCCATAAGAGTGGCTAGTGCTCTTAACTGCTGAACTGTTTCTCCAGCCCCAACAAATAGCTTGTAAATTGCCTATTTTTTGTTTGTGTTTTTGAGACCCAGGGTAAACTGTCTATTCATTTGAGAAACTTTGTTGCAATGTCAACCATGAAAGCACAAGCACAACCTCTACATATTTTGTTACATTAGCTACATTAGTCTGCCAGGTCTCAGAAGGTGGAGGTAGAATCAGAAGTTCAAAGTCATCCCCTGCCCCACCAGGAGATAGCCCAATGGTTAAGGTGCTTGCTGCTCTTGAGGATCGGTGTTCAGATACCCACAACCCATTTAGGCATGGTGGCCCACTTAGAATTCCAGCCTCAGAAGAGAAGATAGAATCAGGGGATTCCTGAGCAAGAAGGCTAGCCATATCAGTGAACTCTGGGATTGATTGAGAGAGCCTCAATGAATAAGGTGGAAGAGCAATGGAGGATGATTTCTGACATTAACCTCAGACCTTCATGCATGTACACCCACCAATGTGTGCTCCCACACAAATGCACAACACACACACGGAAAAAAGGAAGTTCAAGGTCATCCTTAGCTACATAATGAGCTGGAGGCCAGGCTAGGCTACATTAGATCCTACAAAAAATAAATAAATAAATAAATAAATAAATAAATAAATAAATAAATAA
>NW_008345457.1:330034-343893 GCF_000622305.1 Nannospalax galili
GGTACTTGCCACCAAGACTGACAACCCAAGTTCGATCTCTGGAACCCACATGGTGGAAGGAAAGAACTGACTCTTGCAAGTTGTCCTCTGACTTCCACATGTGCAACACACATGTCCACACACATACACACACACACACACACACCCCTTTTTTTTTTTTTTTTTTTTGGGACCGTTTTCCTTTACCCCCACCTGGCCTGGACCTTGCTTTTGAACACCGGCTGGCCTTGAACTCACAGAGATCTGCCTGCCTCTGCCTCCCGAGTGCTGGGATTAAAGGCGTGTGCCACCACACCCGGAAGGATGATTATTATTTTTAAAAAACATTTTATTTTATGTGTATGCATACATTGCATGCATATTTATAAGTGCACCTGTGTCCTGCAGTGCCTGTGGAGGACAGAAGAGTCCGTTCAATTCCCTGGAACTGGAGTTATGGACAGTTGCTACTTTGTGGGTGCTGGGATTTGAACCCCCGTCTTCTGCAAGAACATCTAGTGTTCTTAACTACTGAGCCATCTCTCCAGCCCCAGACTGCACTAATTATTACCTTGTCAGGAAAGTATTTACTTGAAAATTTGTCAGTTTCATTGCAATGCATGCACAGTTTCAGGAATTTGTTTGTTTCAAAGAGGATACAAAGTTTCAGAGATTTGTTTGTTTAAGGCAGTCTCATCTTGTAACCCTGGCTGGCCTGGAACTGGCTAGCCTCCATCTTGAAGGCATTCTCCTGCCTCTGTCTCCTGAATGTTAGGATTACAGCCAGGTACCATCACACAGGGCTGGAAAGTTTCATTTTCAAGAATATTTTCTTGAAAGTTTGTTTCATTAGCAACAGTGTCAATTTTTTTTCTTTTTTGTCCCCGCTTTTTTTGGTCTTTTTCAGACAGGGTCTCCCTATAGCCCCAGCTGTCCTGGAACTCACTATGTAGATCAGGCTGGCCTTGAACTCACAGAGATCTGCCTGCCTCTGCCTCCGAGTGCTGGGACTAACCCTGGCACAATTCTTTCTTTTACAAATTACACTTTTTAAAAAACTGTGTGCAGGTACCAGAGTGAGTCTGGAGGTCAGCTGACAACTTGGGGAAGTAAGTTCTCTCCTTCCAACATGTAGGTCCCATGGATAAAACTCAAATCCTCAGCCTTGGCGGTAAGTGCCTTTACCCATGAGCCATCTCTCTGGCTCTGAATTATTGGAGTGAAGAACTCAGTTCTTTCACTGCTTAAAAAAAAGTATGTACAAAGTGCCCATGTCTAAATAATCATAGTTTGTCTATCAGTTGTTCTTTTAAGTAAAAACTATTTGACATGACAAAGCAGTTAGTCTGCAAGTCAAAGATCCCAGGCAACCACTGTATTTTGGTATGAAGTAGAAATAATTTATGCATATCTCATAGTTTGCCAAACAGAATATTAAAGACGAGTACTCCAGAATTGAGACTATGGGGTTGGAGAGATGGCCCAGTGGTTAAGATCACTTGCTACTCTTGTGGAGGACCTGAGTTCAAGTCTCACTGGGCAGATCACAACTGCCTACAACTCCAGTTCTAGGGAGATCAGACAGTCTCTTCTGGCCTCTGAGGGCACTGCATGCACATGGTGTGCTTACATGCAGGCAAAACACTCATACACACTGAGCATGGTGGTGCATGCCTTTAATGCCAGCACTCTGGAGGCAGTGGCAGACAAAGCTCTATGAGTTTAAGGCCATCCTGGTCTATGTAGCAAGTTCCAGACCAACAACCGTTTATAACTCCAGTTCCCTCTTTTAACCTGCACAGGCATTGCACAACGTGGGTGCACTTACGTACATGCAGGCAATACATTTATATGCATAAAATAAATAAACAAATTTCAAAAAATTGAAAATGTAACACAACAGTTGAGAATGAAGATAGGCAATACTCTAGTTAGTGGTCAGCCCAACTAGTCTACCTAAAAACAAAACAACAGAGTTGAATCTTAGCCATGTGTGATGGCACCAGCTTAAAATCTCAACACTGGAGAGGCAGAGTTGAAAGGATCACTGTGAGTCTGAGGCCAGCCTGGTCTACATAGTGAGGGCCAGGGCTGTACGGAAGAAAAAGAGCAGAGCCTCAAGGCATTAAGTGAAACTGGCCCTCTTCCTTGAGACTGTGTGGAAGTGGAGCCTTGACTATGACATCACCTCAGCCTCAGTTTGCCAAGGTGACAGCTTTATCTACTGCACCATCATCACTGCAAATGTCAGCCAATAAATACTTTGGTGTTGAAGAAAAGCATTTCCAGGGTGCCTAGGGGTTCACAGGCTACAGGCAATAAAAAGGGTCAATTACTTATCATATGCCCTAAATATGATAATACTTGAGCTGACAATACTAACCATTACTTTGGCTTGCCCGTATACATGTATTCTTAAATTGCAAAGAACAGGAATTAAACATCCAAGAAAAAGAAAAAAAAAATGTGTATTCTTGAAACCTATAAATGCAGCAATTTACACAACTGGGATATTTTATGGAACCAGAAAGTCTCAAGTGGCAACTGGGAAAGACGGCAGATTTAGTTTCCTTAGGCTGGAAAAGCCTGTTCACCCTGGAATCCGCCAAGAGTCTCCAGGAGCTAACAGGTTACCGAATTAATGTTTGTTGAGTAAAAAAGCAAGAAAGAGGGAGAGATGAGGCTGGAAAGCTCAGGGACCTGGAGGGTGTGACAGGCAGGTCAGGACCTTTGGAAAATGAGGATGCTGCGGCCTGCCTATGACAACAGAGGGAGGCGGGAGCAGCAGGTGCTTTTTAGCGTTTCCCAGCAGGGTGTGACGATCAGCCCAGGATCCTTAGCTCTGCAAGGAACAGATCACGACCCTGGGCTACAGCGCAGGCGCACTGGAGACTAACGCGGTGGGTCCGGAAGTCTGCCGGCGCGTGAGTGCGCAGGCGTATTGCAGGTTCCTGCCCACAGCCCAGAAAGAAACCGCAGCGGGCGGGGCGCAGCCCGATGATCGCATCACATAAGGAGATGGAGAGAGAAGCCGGATTTTGTGGTGACCCAGTGGCCTAATGGATAAGGCATCAGCCTCCGGAGCTGGGGATTGTGGGTTCGAGTCCCATCTGGGTCGTACCGAGATCAATTTTTGTTGGAGAGAAGGAAAACAAGACTCATAGTAGGACCGTAGTATTTACAATCAAGAAGTGCATCTGAGTGTTTTAAAAATACCTGTAGGACCGTAGTATTTACAATCAAGAAGTGCATCTGAGTGTTTTAAAAATACCTCGAGTTTTTTATTTAAAAGTTAAGCCCAGTCCCAATCGTCACATCGTTTCTATTTAAAATAAAATTCTCCAAGCTTATTGAGGTATAGTTGACAAAATGTGCATATATTTAAGGAGAATTTATTCTTTAACTTTAAAAAAAATTTCTTCTGTATACTGCTTTTTGATCATTATTTTGATTTTTGCACTTGAACTGAGAGTCGACACTAATTTAAAAAAAAAAAAAGCTTTAGGAAGATTGGGGATAGCCACCAGTCCCAGGAGACCCCGTTGTCTCAAAACAAAACAAGAAAATTCCAGCGTAACCTGGCTAGTGGACCCCTCACACCGGCTTCCCACAGGCAGTTGTGTTTGCAAACTCTCTCCCCATCCTGACCTCAAGGGATGTGTGCGCACCCCCCACTGTGTTGACTCCGGGTTTGCAGTCCCAGGAGAATTTATGAAAAAGCAGCTGTGCTGTTAACAGCATACAAATGAAAATAAACATAATTTAAGACTTCTATCCTCAAAATATTGTGAATAACAGATTGTAATTAGACATCATTTTGCTGTTGTTTTCGTGTGTGTGATCTGCAAATTACTGAAACAGAACAAAGAGCTGGACACTCAGAAAGCAGAGGCAGGCAGATCTTTGTGAGATGGAGGCCAGTCTGGTCTACACAGCAAGTTCCAGGCCACTAGGGGCTACAGGGAGACCCTGTCTCAAAAAACCAAAGAAAGAAAGTTTAAAATTTTAAGGTCATTTCATCATTATCTTTAAAATGTACAGAAGGAATGCCAGTCAGTTGTGGTGGGATCTTTGTGAGGTTAAGGTAAGGCTAGCCTAGTCTACATGGTGAGACTTTCTCAAAAAATAAAACTAGAAAGGAAGGAATGACACAAAGTTCATGGCAGCTCTGAAAACAAACACTAAAAGCAATGTGAATTTGGCAGGTTTGGAGTTTTGTTGTTTTTGAGATAGGGTCTCCTGTAGCCCAGGCTTGCCTTGAAGAACATGGTCTACAAACTCTTGATCCTCCTATCTTCACCTCCCAGATGCTCTGATTACAGGTGCACCACTATGGCTGGCTTTGGATTTGAGTCTAAAACAGAAAAGGCTCATTAGAGGAAAAACTAATGGGAATCTCAATTGGAATGTGCAGTTTCTTTTTGTTTGGGTTTTTGGTATTTTTTAAATATTTTATTTATTATTTTTATTTTATGTGTATGAGTGTATTGCCTGCATGTATGCGAGTACACTCGTGTCATGCAATGCCTGGGAGGTCAGAAGAGAGCTTCAGGGATTCCCAAGACGGTTCATAGCGGCCATGTGGGCACCGGGAATCAAACCATGGTCCTCTGCAAGAGCAGTCAGTGCTCTTAATCACTGAGCCATCTCTCTAGCTCCTGGGTTTTTGGTTTTATAGGGGTGGGGTTGAGGGATTCCAGGCTGTGACTGGCCTGGAATTCACAGATATCCACCTGCCTCCACCTTGTGCTGGGACCAAAGGCATGCGCCACCACGTCTGGCAGAGAGAAGTTATTTATTCATAATACACAGTGTTGATTTCTCAGTCCTCACAAAAGATCATGCAAGGTCTGCTCTCAAAGCTAGGGCAGCTGGGCTAGGATATGGGAGGATGCTCTGCACTGTTTTTGAAACTTTCCGTAAGTCTGAAATTATTGTTTTTATTTTTTAAAAGTGTGCGGGGCTGGAGAGATGGCTCAGTAGTTCTTACAGAAGACTCAAGCTGGGCTGCCAGGATCCAGTTTGGGTGACTCACAACTGCCTATAACTCCTGCTCTAAGGGATCTGGTACCTTCTTCTGGCCTCTGGGGACACCTGCACTCAGGAACGAATGCCGTCTCCCCACCCCCACCCCCATATACACATAATTTAAAAAATTTTAAGTACAATAAATATTTTTAAAAGTTCATTAAAATAATTGAACAACTGATGGAGACTTCTTTTTTCTTTTTCTTTTTGAGACAGAGATGGTCTCCCTGTAGTCCCAGCTGACCTGGAACTCACTATGTAGGCTGGCTGCCAGGCTAGCCTTGATCTCACAGAGATTTGCCTGCCTCCGCTTCCTGAATGCTGGGATTAAAGATCTGTGTAACCACGATTGACTAAATGGAGAATTTTAACTCATGTACCACACCACACCTAAACTAAATCTCTTTTTTTCTCTCTCTCTCTCTCTCTCTCTCTCTCTCTCTCTCTCTCTCTCTCTCTCTCCATAAGATTTGGAATGTACTACTGAATTTTTCAAAGATTAATTTTTCTGGGGGCTGGAGAGATGGTTCAGCAGTTAAGAGAACTGACTGCTCTTGTAGAAGACCTAGGTTCAAATACCAGCACCCACAGGGAGGCTAACAACTGTCTGTACCTCCAGTTCCAGGGGATCAATGCCCTCTTCTGACCTCCATGGGCAGTGCAGGACACTGGTGCACTTACACACGTAGGCATAACATCTATACACATAAAATAAAAATAGCTAAGGCTGGGCATGGTGGCGCACGCCTGTAGTCCCAGCACTTGGGAGGCAGAGGCAGGCAGATCTCTCTCTGCGAGTTCAAGGCCAGCCTGGTCTACATAGTGAGTTCCAGGACAGCTGGGGCTACAGGGAGACCCTGTCTCAAAAAGACAAAAAAATAAATAAACAAATAGCTGGGTGTGGTGTGGTGTGGTGGCGCACACCTTTAATCCCAGCATTTGGGAGGCAGAAGCAGGCAGATCTCTGGATATTCAAAGCCAGCCTGGTCTACATACATAGTGAGTTCCAGGTCAGCTGGAGCTACAGGGAGACCCTGCCTCAAAAAAGACAAAGAAAAGGAAAAAAAAACAAAACCAAAAAACCACAAACAAAAAAACCACTCCAGAAAAATTAATCTTTTTTAAAAAAAATATTATTTTATTCAATGTGTATGAGTGTATTGCCTATGTGTGTAAGTGCACCCGTGTCACGCAGTGCCTGTGGAACCCAGATGAGGGGAACAGATCCCTTGGAACTGGAGTTATAGATGGTTGTTAGAAGCCACGTGAGTGCTAGGATTCAAACCCTGGTCTTCCACAAGAACAGCCAGTGCTCTTAACTGCTGAGTCATCTCTCCAGCCCTAACTTTTGTTTCATTTTGTGACAAGGCCTCATTATGTAACCCTGGTAGACCTGGAACTTGCTAAATAAATCAGGCTGGCCTCAAACTCACAAAGATCTGCCTGCCTTATTTATTATTATTATTATTATTATTATTATTATTATTAGGGTCTCCCTGTAGTCCCAGCCGTCCTGGAATTCACTGTGTAGACCAGGCTTTTGTTTTGGTGGGGATTTTTTGTTTGTTTTGTCGTTTTGAGACAGGGTCTCCCTGTAGCTCCAGCTGTCCTGGAACTCACTATGTAGACCAGGCTGGCCTCGAACTCACAAAGATCCGCCTGCCTCTGCTTCCCAAGTGCTGGGATTAAAGGCCTGCACCACCATGCCAGGCTTGTTTTGTTTTTTTGAGACAGAGTCTCTCTGTACTCCCAGCTGGCCTAGAACTTGCTGTGTAGTCCATGCTAGCCTGGATCTCACAGGGATCTGCCTGCCTCTGCCTCCTGAGTGCTGGGATTAAAGGTTTGCACTATCATGTGCGGCTCTATTTATTATTTTTATGTGTATGTCTGTGTGCCTGGGTGAGTTTATGTGCACTATATGTGTGTGGGCGCTCTCAAGTTCAGAAGACAGCATTGGGTCCTCTGGAACTAGAGTTACAGGAAGTTGTGAGCGGCCATGTGTGCTGGACATGGAATCTAAGTCCTCTTTAAGAGCAGTAACTGCTTTTATCCAATGCACTGTCTCTCCCGCCCCCTTGAATTTTTGAAGAGAAGGCATTATTAGCAAGGGGATAATTTCCATTTATATTGTGGGAATCTCAGAGTTAGAATTTAGTGGCTCCATTAGGTCTTTGCTTGCAGTAGATGCTTTAAAAAAATCACTGAACTTGGGGCTAGAGAGATGGTTAGCAGTTAAGAGCACCTGCTCCTCTTGCAGAGGACCCAACTCAGGTCCAGTTCCCTTCCTTCCAGGGGATCCAGGTGCCCTTTTCTGGCCTCCACAGGCACTAGGCACCCACATGGTAGACATGCATATGTGTAGGCAAAACACTTATACACATAAAAATAAAATAAAATTTTTAGTGCCAGGCGTGGTGGTGCACACCTTTAACCCCAGCACTCAGGAGGCAGAGGCAGGTGGATCTCTGTGAGTTCAAACCCAGCCTGGTCTACACCGTGAGTTCCAGGTCAGCTGAGGCTACAGGGAGACTCTGTCTCAAAAAAAGAAAGAAAGAAAGAAAAAAGACAAATAAATTTTAAAAATGAAAAACAATACTGAACTGTAATGTTTCTTTACTACCTGTCCCTGGTGGATAGTGTTGAAGAAAACTGCCTTGTCTCTGTCCAAATGCAAAATGGCTCTCAGCAACCACAAGCGCACATTCCTCAGGCAAACTCTCTGCCTTCTGGGCTTCTCAGTGGGCTTTGCAGTCCTCCACAGTATCCACCCTGTCTTCCCACTTCATTCCCCGTTTCAACTCCTTCGTACCCTGTCTCCTCTCTGGCAGATGTTTCTCAGTTTGCTCACCACAGCACATTCAGCTGAAGTCAGCAAACTTCAGAGTGCCTGACGAATTCCCCAGCTTGAGATTACCCAGTGCCAAATTGCCATTTTCCCCTTTCCTCCACCTCCACCATCTTCATTCCTTTCCTCCCCTGTCTCAGAGGAGAGACCTCAGTTTCCCCTTGTGCCTGTGTCTTGAGCTGGCCCCTCTGCTGGCTCTTTCCTCCCGGTCTCAAAGCATTTGCCAATGTCTCCATTCCTGCGAAGCTCATTACTGGCTCTGGGGAGTGTTCATGAGTGCCGGGTGCTCTCTCTGTACCCAGTTGAACTGCCTCAGGGTGCCCCAACATATCCAGTAGCCCCTGTCTGCTAGCATCACTCTCCTACCCCTCAGCTCTCTCCTTCCAAACATGATCTCTCTTTTTAAACAATATTTTATTTATTATTTTTAATACTATGAGTGTATTGCCTACATGTATGCAAGTGCACCTGTGTCACGCAATGCCCATGGCGATCAGAAGGGGTGTCAGGACCCCTGGAACTGGAGTTACAGATGGTTGTCAGCCACCCTGTAGGCACTGGAAATTGAACCCGGGTTCTCTGCAAGAGCAGTTAGTGTTCTTAATTGCTGAGCCATCCCTCAGCCCCCAAACCACCATCTCTTAACAAGCAGTTTTTTTTCCCCCTGGAATTAATGAGTTTGTTTCCTTTTCTTCGCAAACACACACAAAAAAACCTCTAACATACTTCAACTTCACAGTTTTCTCCTCCTTATGTTTTAGGGTTTTTTTTTAATATTTTATTATTTTTATTTTATGTGTATGAGTGTATTGCCTGCATGTATGTGAGTGCACACGTGCCATGCAATGCTGCGGAGGTTAGAAGAGGGCTTTGGATTCCCCTAGAACAGGAGTTAAGGACGGTTTGTAGCTGCCATGTGGGTGCTGGGAATCGAACCCTGGTCCATCTGCAAGAGCAGTCAGTGCTCTTAACTGCTGAGCCATCCCTCCAGCCCCCAAACCATCTCTTAACAAGCAGTTTTTTCCCCTTTTAATTAATGGGTTTGTTTCCTTTTCTTCCCAAACACACACAAAAAAACCTCTAACATACTTTAACTTTACAGTTTTCTCCTCCTTATGTTTTAGGTTTTCAAGCTAATAATTTTTCAAACTTAAAAATTGGTTAATTTAGCAGGGTGTGGTGGTGCATGCCTTTAATCCCAGCACTTGAGAGGCAAAGGCAGGCAGATCTTTGTGAGTTCAAGGCTAGCCTGGTCTCCATAGTGAGTTCCAGGACAGCTGGGCTACAAGGAGACCCTGTCTCAAAAAGACAAAAAAAAAGTAGATCTTAATACTCCTTGAAACAATGGAGGCTGTGAGAAGCAAAAGCAGACTGCACTTAATGGCCAGTCAAACTCTTTCTTATCACTGCTGAGATGAAAGCACAAAGGTCACTCCAGCTGGCCTGGATAGAATGTTCTGGAAGAAAGAACAAAAGTAAAATCCTGAGCATCTAAGGCTAGGTGTGGTGGCATTCATCTGCAAGCCCAGGATTTGGGAGATGGGAGGATCAGGAGTTCAAAGTCATCCTTAGCTACATAACAAGTTGGAGACCACAGAAAAAAAATTACTTACTTTTTGAGATAGTGTCTTTTTATGTAGCCTAGGGTGGCCTTGAACTCAACATCCTTCTGCCTCAGCCCTTTAAGTGCTGAGATAATATGCACCACCCCACCAATCCTTTATATCACTTTAAATTTTTAAAAATCTATTATTCTGGCCGGGCGTGATGGCGCACGCCTTTGGTAGGCAGAGGCAGGCGGATCTCTGTCAGTTCAAGGCCAGCCTGGTCTACATAGCGAATTCCAGGACAGCTGAGGCTACAGGGAGACCCTGTCTCAAAAAGACCAAAAAAAAAAAATAATAAATAAATCTATTATTCTGGAGACAAAGCCTCACTATATAGCCCTGGTTGACCTGGAACTATATAGACCAGACTGGCCTTAAACTCATAGAGATCCACCTGCCTCTCTTGCCCAAGTGCTGGGATTAAAAGTGAGAGCCATTATGCCTGGCCTATTTATTGTATTTTTATGTGCATGACTGCTTACCTGCGTGTATGTAAGTGCAACATGTGCATGCAGTGCTCACAAAGAGCAGAAGAGGGCACTGGATCCCTGGAACTGGAGTTACAGACTGTTGTTAGGCACCACGTGGGTGCCAAGAACCAAACTATAGCCCTCTGCGAAAACAGTCAGTGCTCTTAACCACTGAGCCATCTCTCCAGCCCAAACCTAGCAAAGCAATATTTTTGTCTTTGTTTAAAGATTTATTTTATTGAGGCTGGAGAGGTGACTCAGCAAACAGCACTGACTGTTCTTCCAGAGGATGTGGGTTTGATGCTTAGCAACCACATGGTAGCTAACAACCACCGTAACCTCCTTCTTCTGACCTTTGAGGGCATTGCATGACATAGGTACACTTACATACATGCAATGTAGGCAGTATACTCATACACACCAAATAAAATAAAAATAACCTTTTTTTTTTTTTTTGTCTTTTTGAAGCAGGGTCTCCCTGTAGCCCCAGCTGCCCTGAAACTCACTATGTAGACCAGGCTGGCCTTAAACTCAGAGAGGTCTGCCTGCCTCTGCCTCCCAAGTGCTGGGATTAAAGGCATGTGCCACCATGCCTCGCTATACTTTATTTTTAAATTTATTTTAGAGCTGGGGGTGGTGGTGCACACCTTTAATCCCAGCACTCGGGAGGCAGAGGCAGGTGTATCTCTATGAGCTTGAGGCCAGCCTAGTCTACATAGTGAGTTCCAGGCCAGCTGGGACTACTGGGAGACCCTGTCTTAAAACAAAACAAAACAAAACAAAAAAGATTTATTTTATTAATTTGAGTGTGCATGGGTGCCTGTGGAGCCCAGAAGAGGAGTTGGATCCTGGAGCTGGAATTATCGGCAGTTGTGAGCTGCTTGACCTGGGCACTGGGAATGAAACTGGGTCCTCTGAACGATCGGCAAAAGCTCTTAACCACTAAGCCATCTCTACAGCTTCCTCTGTATCTTTAATAAAGGTCTTTTGATATTAGTCTCTCAATTCTGCTTGTCTATTTAATCTTTTGTTTTTTGATTTACTTATTTTTATTTTATGTGTACGAGTGTTACACCTGCATGTATGTAAGTGAACCTGTGTCATGCAGCGCCCACAGAGGAGAAAAGAGGGCATTTGAACCCCTGGAACTGGAGTTACAGATGGTTGTTAGCTGCTATGTGGGTGCTGGGAATCAAATCTGGGTCCTCTGCAAGGGCAGCCAGTATTCTTAATTGCTGGGCCATCTCTCCAGCCCCTTAATCTCTTTTCTTTTTCTTTCTTTCTTTCTTTCTTTCTTTTCTTTTCTTTTCTTTTCTTTTTTTTTTTTTTTTGGTCTTTTTGAGACAGGGTCTCCCTGTAGCCCCAGCTGTTCTGGAACTCACTATGTAGACCAGGCTGGCCTTGAACTCACAGAGATCCGCCTGCCTCTGCCTCCCAAGTGCTGGGATTAAAGGCGTGGACCACCACGCCTGGCTTCTTTTCTTAAATGATAATGCCTATTTTTTTTTAATTTATTATCATTATTGTGGGGATGCATGGTGTGTGTGTGTGTGTGTATGTGGGTGTGTGTGTGTGTGTGTGTGTGCACATTAGTGCTGCAGTGCACCTGTGAAATCAGTAAATAACTTGTATGGTGGTCAGAGGGTGACTTTCTGGAGTCAATTCTCTCCTTCCTCTGTGGATTCCAAGGACAGAACTCAGGTCATCTGGCCTGCATCAAAATCCTCCTTATCCATCTAGCCAGCCCAAAAGTTATTTATTTTTTTTAAAAAATATTTTATTATTATTATTTTATTTATTATTTCATGTGTATGAATGTATTGCCTGCATGTATGTGAGTGCACCCGTGTCCTGCAATGCTGAGGAGGTCAGAAGTCAGAAGAGGGCTTCGGATTCCCCTGGAACTGGAGTTAAGGACGGTTCGTAGCCACCATGTGGGTGCTGGGAATCGAACCTGGGTCCTCTGCAAGAGAAGTCAGTGCTCTTAACCACTGAGCCATCTCTCCTGCCCCTATTTATTTATTTTTGGCAAAAGCTTTTCCCACAAGATATTTTTGTAGGATACCCAATTCTACGTTTTGGTGGGTGTGGAAGGCAAGCTCCCTGTTTCTGGCTTCTGTTACTGCTGAAAAGTCATCCATGTTTAGCTGTTTGTCCTTTGAAGATAATCCGTGGCTGCTCTTGGTGCCCCGAAGTTTTACTCTTAGTGCTATGATTTCCTATTTTTCAACTTTGGTATTGGAGCAAATTGGGATTTAAGATTCTTAAATTTATCTTTCACCAGCCATTATCCTTTCAAATGTTACATTTGACAAATCCTTCCTTATCTCTTCTTCTGGAACTCTGATTAGCTAGATCTGTGTGGGTAGCTCTATTTTGTTTGTTTATTGCACTACTGGGGATTGCACCCAGGGTCTTGGGCCTGCTAGGTGAGTGCTCTATGGTTGAGCAACACCCCTAGACCTTCTTTTTAAAATTTTTATTTAGAGACAGTCTTCCTGTGTAGTCCAGGCTGGCCTCCAACCTGTGAATTTCCTGCCTCAGCCAGAGTATTGGGATTGTAGGCATGTGCCCATCTACCACGCTTGGCTTCTCTCCTGGTCTAACTGTTCATAATTTCCATCCTTTTGTTCTTCTGTACCATGCCCTGGAAAATCACTTCTTCAATCATAAAATGGGCTGTTCAGACAATGTAAATTTTTTACACTACCTCATTAAAAAAAAATTATGGTGGTGTATATCTGTACTCCCAGCACTCAGGAGGCAGGGGCAGACAGCTCTCAATATGTTTGAGGCAATTGGTTAGTCTTGGGGTATTTTTTTTTGGGTGGGGGTTGAGACAGGGTCTCCTTTTAGCCCCAGCTAGCCTGGAATTCACAATGTGGGTGGGCTGGCCTTCAAATCCATCTGTCTCTGCCTCCTGAGTGCTGGGATTAAAGGCATACACCACCACACTCAGCTAAAAAAATTATTTGTTGGGACTGGGGAAAAGGCACAGCAGTTAAGAGCACTGGCTGCTCTTGCAGAAGACCCACGTTCAGTTCCCAGCACCCACATGGTGATTAACAGCCGTCTGTAACTCCAGTTCTGGGAGAATCCGATGCCCTCTTCTGACCTCCATGGACATTACACAACACATGTGTGGTGGTCAGAGGACAACTTATCGGAGTTTGTTCTCTCTTACTACATGGGTCCCCAGGCTTGTGCAAAAAGCATCTTTACACCACTGGGCAGTCTTGCCTGCCCAGACGATGTAATTTTGTATACAGAAATTTCTAAGTGATGCAGGGAAAACAGTCAAATACATAAAATAAATTTAAAAAATGGAGTTCAAGGCCAGTCTGAGTTCTTAAGTGAGACCCTGTCTTAAAAGAAAAACATCATGGGAGCTGGAGAGATATATCAACAATTAAGAGCCTTGGCTGCTTTGCAGAGGACTGAGGTTCAGTTCCCAGCACCCACATGGCATCACAACCATCCTTAACTTCAGTTCCAAGGGCTCTGATGACCTCTTCTGGCCTGTGCAGGCATTGCACGCACATGATGCACTTACGTACACACAGGCAAAATGCTCATCACATAAAACAAAAATAAATCAATTGGGGCTGGAAAGGTGGCTCAGCAGTTAAGAACACTGGCTATTCTTGTAGAAGGCCTGGGTTCAAATCCCAGCATCCACATGGCAGCTAACAACTGTCCATAACTCCAGTTCCAGGGGATCTGACAGCCTCTTCTGTCCTCCAAGGGCACTGCCAGACACAGGTGCACTTACCTACATGCATACACATAAAATAAAAATAACCTAGGCGTGGTGGCACACGCCTGTAGTCCCAGCACTTGGAAGGCAGAGGCAGGCGGATCTCTTTGAGTTCAAGGCCAGCCTGGTCTACATAGTGAGTTCCAGGCCAGCTGGGGCTACAGGGAGACCCT
>NW_008345457.1:344038-359038 GCF_000622305.1 Nannospalax galili
GGAAAGAGAGAATCAGCTCCTGAAAGTTGTCTTCTGACCTCCACATATGTGCCATGACTGTGTGTGACCCCCCCATATACTCAAAATTAATAAACAAATGTAATGAATACAATGAAATAAAAACAAACTGCTCCCATTAGCATTGGGTAAGTATGATGCAGTTGTTGTTTGTTTGCTTTTTTTAACTTTTATCTGTATTTTTTTTTTGGGAGACAGGGTCTCCTTATAGCCCCAGCTGGCCTGGAACTCACTATGTAGACCAGGCTGGCCTTGATCTCATAGAGATTTGCCTGCATCTGCCTCCCAAATTCTGGAATTACATATGTGTGCCACCATACTAAAATACAATAATATTGATTTTCAAAATTATACTTGAAGAGGGCTGGAGGTTAAGAAGATTCAAGTTCAGTTCCCAGCACCCACATGGTGGCTCACAACCATCTGTAGCTCCAATTCTAGGGGATCCGATACCCTCTTCTGGCCTCTGCATGGATTGCACACATATAGTACATATATGCAGGCAAAACGTTCATACAAATAAGATGAAAATAATAGACAAAATTAAAAAATATATATATATATACACTCTAAGGAGCTGAGGATCTTGCTCGGTTATTTGAGCACTTGCTTAGCATGCCCTGTTTTTACCAGGTGTGGTGCCACATGCCTATAATTTCGGCACTGGAGATCATGCAAAGAGGATTGCTGAGAGTTGGAGACAAGCTTGGATGACATAATAAGCTTCAGGCTAGCCTGGGCTGTAGAGTGAGATCTTGTCTCAAAAAACCAAAAAATATGATTTAAATTTTCCCAATTTCCAGCATTAAAATGAGAATAAAGATGCCATTTTTCTACTCTTTGGGAAAGAGGTTGAGAATCAACTCACAAATATCACCTTCAATGAAACTAGGAGACCCTGAAGCTCTTCAAATCAAAAGAGCAAAGAGTTACTGAACAATGAGGAACCCACATAGAAATAGAGGATTGCAAAGGAGACTCATGGCTGCAGGTCTCAGTACCAGCCAGCAGAGGGTGCTTCTCCAAATTAAGGGTGGCATTCTGTGAGACCAAACAGCAATCCCATGTGTGTAATGACAAGGCTAGGGTGTGTCGATCCCTCAGACCAGCGATTTGGGCCTGGATCAGCCTCCTTTATCTGCAGGGCTTGGGCTAAATACTGCCATTCGTGGGCTTAGTTAAGGTCAAAATTCACACACCCAGGAGAAAATCAGAAGAGATAGGTGTGGCCCTCTTGAACCATCCAGATTGCTGGCCCACATAAGCGTGACTAGAAAACAGTAATTTTTTTCAGTAATAGGCAACAGTGAAAAGTCTCTAACAATTAAACAATAAACTGTTAGAGGGAAAGTTGTTTTGGTTTTTTGTTTGTTTTTGAGACAGGGTCTTGCTGGCCTTGAACACACAAAAATCTGCCTGCCTCTGCCTCCTGAGTGCTGGGATTAAAGGTGCGCACCACCATACCAGGTGCTCACCCTATTTTTATTGTATGTGTATGAGTGTTTTGCCTGCATATAGGTAAGTGCACCACATGCATGCAGTACCTGCAAAGGCCAGGAGAGGGCATCAGATTTTGGGATCAAGTCAGCAATTTGTAATAAAAACAATGAAATTGTATCTCCATGGGATGTGACACCCTCTTCTGAATTCCACAGATACCTGCACTCACATGTGCATATTCTCATAGACAAGTAAGTAAAATAAAGTTCAATAATTTTTTTCTTTTTCTTTGTTGGTCTTTTTGAGACAGGGTCTCCCTGTAGCCCCTGCTGTCCTGGAACACACTATGTAGACCAGGCTGGCCTTGAACTCACAAAGATCCGCCTGCCTCTTCCTCCCAAGTGCAGGGATTAAAGGTATGTGCCACCACACCCGGCTCAATACACTTTTTGATGGTGCTGGGGTTCCAACTCAGGGCTTTGGGTAGGCCTACTACCAACCTGTATACTCAGCCCCAATCCCTCTATCTATCTATCATCTATCTCTCTCCTATCTATCATCTACCTATCTATCTATCTATCTATCTATCTATCTATCTATCTATCTATCTATCATTTATTTATTTTTATTTTTGAGACCTGGTCTCCCTGTAGCCCCAGCTGGCCTGGAACAGGTTATGTAGACCAGGCTGGCCTTGATCTCATAGAGATTTGCCTGCATCTGCCTCCCAATTGCTGGGATTAAAGGCATGTGCCACCATGTCTGGCTTCACAATCTTTTTCATTTGAAATAGGTTCTCCCTTATGAACCCAGACTGACCTTGAACCCTTGATGCTCCTGCCTCTGCCTCTCCAGTGCTCCCACAGTCATTTACCAAAGCTTGCCTTGAGCTCCTGATCCTCTTGCCTCTACTTTCCAAGTGCTGGGATTTAGAAGTATATTGCCATATCTGGCTCCCACAATCATTTTTAGTGATTGAATTCCTAGACTCTAAACTACTGAATCAAATGATACAGTTTCATATTTTTGCTACATATTGCTGACTTGATCCAAGCTGTAGACTATATCAGTTTACCCTGTTTTTTTTTTTTTTTTTTTTTTTTTTTTTTTGAGACAGGGTCTCCCTGTAGTCCCAGCTGACCTGAATTCACGATGTAGACCAGGCTGGCCTTGACTCACAAAGATCCTGCTGCCTCTGCCTCCCAAGTGCTGGGATTAAAGGCATGTGTCACCATGCCCGGCCTAGTTTACCCTATTTTTATAATATGTGAATGAGTGTTTTGTTTGCATGTATATAAAGTGCGCCATATGTAAAGAGACCAGCAGTGAGTGTCAGATCCCCTGGAACTGGAGTTATGGGTGGTTGTGAGCTGCCATGTGGGTGCTGGGAATCAAACTGGAGTCCTTTGCAAGAGCAGCCAGTGCTCATAATCAACCTCTGAAGATTTATTTTTATTTGTATGTCTGTGTATATGCCCCATATATATGGGTGTCCTCAAAGACCAGAAGAAGGTGTTGGATCCCTAGAACTGGAGTTACTGGCAGTTATGAACCACTATGGGGGTATTAGAAACAGAACTCAGGTCCTCTGCAAGAGCAGCCAGTGCTCTTAACTGCTGAGCCACCTCTCCAGCCCCTTTGCCATTTCATTCCTTCTCCTCCTCCTTCTTCTTTGTTCTTGTTTCTGGGTTTTTTTTTTTTTTTTTTTTTTTGAGACAGGGTCTTCTTGAAGTCCCAGCTGACCTGAAATTCACTATGTAGACCAGGCTGACCACAATCTCACAGAGATCTACCTACCTCTGCCTCCCAAGTGTTGGGATTTAAGGTGTGTGTGTACCATTGTATCCAGCTTGTCATTTTGTTCTTGATGGCATTCTTGGAGCTGTGTAGGTCACTTTGCTCTTGTTGGGGGGGTGTTCTCTCTCAGAGGCCCAGAAGCTGAATGCCAGGTCCTCCTTTTTCACCAGGGTCTCATGGGTTGCCTCATAGAAAGCACAGTGGCAGTTCTGGTCTGGCAGCATCTTATCAAAGGTGGCGTAAGAATTGTTCACAGTCTGTTCACATCATCTGCCAGGGTCTCTGAGCCTTCCCCAGGATGATTTGCCTCTTGTTCTCATTCAGGCAGAAGAGCACTGACCTCTTGTGCTTCTTTACCATCTGGCACTGAACACTCTGATGACACCATCAGAGACAACCACACCAGAGGCCACGTTCCTGGACGTGAAAGGGAGCCACAGAATTAGTGAGCCGCCACAGCTGCAGCTGAAATCCAACAAATACATAAACAAGTAAATAAATCTTTACAAAAGAACTTTGAGCTTTTTTTCCTCCCTGGAAAATTCTAATTCTAAATTTTGGAATGTTTTTTATAAATATGTGCAGTTGTTTCTCAACATCTGTCCTGGTTAGTGTTAACAGAACTTGGCAGAATCTAGAATTACCTGGGAGATGGGCCTCTGGGCGCACCTGTGGGGACTATCTGGATTGTGTTAACTGAGGTCGGCTGACTTGTCCACTGTGGGTGGCACCATTCCCTGACTGGGATCCTGGACTGTATAAGTGGAGACAGGGATCTGAGCAGCAGCAAGCATCATCACTCTGCTTCTTGATGGGATGTGGTCAGATACTTCGAGGTCTTGCTGATTTACCTTCCCTACCATGGTGGACTGTATCTTTATTCTGTGAGCCAGAATAAACCGTCTCTCCCTTAAGTTGCTTTTGTCAGAGTATTTTACCACAGTAACAGGAAAAGACACTAAGACAACATCCATGGGTCATTAGTTCCCAGATATCTTCATGTACCCAAATCAAATCTCCTATATAAAATAGTGTAATGTCTGCATAGCTAATCACTACATATTCTCCCATTTACTTTCTTTACAATAATACTTTTATTTATTCCCTGAGAATTTTATTTATTCTCTGAGAATTTCATACATGCATACAATGTGTTTTGATAATATCCACACCCCTTTCCCCCCTCCAACTCCTCCTGGATTCTCACCAACACATCACTCTTCCAACTTTTTTTTTTTTTAAATAATCCACTGAGTCCAATCAGTGCTTCCTGCATGCATATGGGTGTAGGGCTATCCACTGGAGCATGGACAATCTACCAGTGACCACACCCTCCTCTAGCAGCCATCAACTAACAAAAGAGCTTCAGCTAGGGGTAGGGCATCCTGAGTCCCTCCTCCATCCATGTTGGAAATTTGACTGGTTTAGTCTACTTTTTTTTTCCTCTGTGTACTTTTTTTTCTCTATGTGAGTTTATGTGCATCTTGTATGTGCAGGTGCCTTTGGAGCTCAGAGGGTTTTGGATCCCCTGAACCCTTGGAACTGGAGTCATGGGCAGTTTTCAACCCCCTGATGTGTGTGCTGGGAACCAAACCTGGGTCTTATGCAAGAAGAATAGCACTTTTTTTTTTTTTTACTGAGTTTTTGAGTTATTTATTTATTTTTATATTTTATTTATTATTTGTATTTTATGTGTATGTGTGTATTGCCAGTGTATATATAAGTGCACCTGTGTCGTGCAATGCCCTCAGAGGACAGAAGAGGCTGTTGGATCCCCTGGAACTGGAGTTATGGACAGTTGTTAGCTGCCATGTGGGTGCTGGGATTTGAACCCGGGTCTTCTGCAAGAACAACCAGTGTTCTTAACTGCTGAGCCATGTCTAGCCCCTATTTATTATTATTTTTTTATGGAGAAAAAAAAATCTGTATTTAGAATTAGCCAACTGGACTGCTTAGATAATCCCAATTTTGTTGGCAACATCCAAAGCATCATAATCAGGAGCCAGTCGGACATGGACCTTCTTGCCATCAGGTCTGATCAGGGTATTGACTTTAGCCACATCAGTGTCATAGAGTTTCTTCACAGCATGCTTGATCTGGTGCTTGCTGGCTTTGACATCCACAGCGAACACAATTTGTTGCCTTCTGTCTTGTTCACTGATGACTCAGTGGTCAGGCGCAATTTGGACTGCCTCCAGAACCGTGGGGTCTTGGGCCACCAAAAGGCGAATGATGTGTGGATCTTTTTTTTAAAAAATATTTTATTATTTTTATTTTATGTGTATGCGTGTACTGCCTGCATGTAGGTAAAAAGTGCACCCGTGTCGTGAAATGCCCGAGGAGGACAGAAGAGGTGGTAGGATCCCCTGGAACTGGAGTTACAGACAGTTGTTAGCTGCCATGTGGGTGCTGGGATTCAAACCCAAGTCTTATGCAAGAACAGCGGGTATTCTTAACTGCTGAGCCATCTCTCTAGGCCCTGGATCTTCTTTTGTGGCTGTGGATGCCTTTCGACCCTGCCTTCCTGGCTTTCAATGCCTTCGCTCTGGCTTCAGCTTTGGGAGGGGCAGGGGCTTCCTTCTTAAAGGGCCATCTTGGTGAAAAGCTATTTATTTTTATTTTTTAAAATTTATGTGTATTGCCAGGCGTGGTGGTGCATGCCTGCAGTCCCAGCACTTGGGAGGCAGAGGCAGGTGGATCTCTGTGAGTTCAAGGCCAGCCTGGTCTACATAGTGAGTTTCAGGACAGCTGGGGCTACAGGGCTTCAAAAAGACACAAAAAAAAATTATATGTATTGCTGGGCATGCATGCCTTTAATCCCAGCACTCAGGAGGCAGAAGCAGGCAGATCTCTGTGAGGTCAAGGCCAGCCTGATCTACAAAGTAAGCTCCAGGCCTGCTGGGGCTACAGGGAGACCCTGGTTCCAAAAAAAATTTATATATATTAATGTTTTGTCAACATGTATATAAGTGCACCATGTGTTTGCCTGGTGTCTGAGGAGGCCAGAAAAGGGCATCACATCCCCTGGAACTGAAGTTACAGATGGTTGTTTGTCGCCATATGAGTGCTGGGAACCAAACCTGGATCCTCTGCAAGAGCAGCCAGTGCTCTTAACCAGAGTCATCTCTCCAGCCCCACAGTAAGCACTCTTAACTGCTGAGCCATCTCCCCAGGCCCTAATGGCTTAATCATGTGCAGGTCTTGTGCAGGTACCCACAGGCATTGAGTTCACAAGTGCAATGGTCATGTCATGTCTAGAAAACCACATTTCACAGCTCTCCCCTCCATGTGATGGCTCTTACATTCTTTCCACCCCCTCTTCTGTGATGTTCCCTGATCCTTGTGGTGTGTGTGGGATTGCTGTAGATGTCTCACTTAGGGCTGAGCATTCATGGACACTTAGTCACAGCACTTTGACCAGTTATGAGTCTCTGCAAAAGGAAGCTTCTCTGATTGAGGTTGAGAACAGCACTGATCTATGCTAAACATAAATATTTAGAAGGCAGTTTGACAACATCCCATATACTTTAAATAACTCCCAGATTACTTGCAATACCTAGTACAATGTAAATCATTTGTAAATATTTGTTCTGCTTTCCTATTTGGGGAGTAATGAATGAAAAGAAAGAAGTCTATAGGGGCTGGGGAGGTGACTCAGTGGTTAAGAGCACTTGCTGCTCATCCAGAGGTTTGGTTCCCAGTACCCACATTGTGGCTTACAACCACCTGCATGCATGTGCTGCACATACATACACTCAGGCATACACATACACATAAAATAAATAAATTTAAGGGGCTGGAGAGATGGCTCAGCAGTTAAGAACACTGTTTCTGCAGAAGACCTGGGTTTGAATCCCAGCACCCACATGGCAGCTAACAACTGTCCATAACTCCAGTTCCAGGGGATCTAACAGTCTCTTCTGTCCTCTGTGGACATGCAGGACAGGTTGCACTTACCTACATGCAGGCAATACACGCATACACATAAAAATAAAAATAATAAAAAATAATAAATAAAATATTTTAAACAATGAAGGGGCTGGAGAGATGGCTCAGCAGTTAAGAACACTGTTTCTGCAGAAGACCTGGGTTTGAATCCCAGCACCCACATGGCAGCTAACAACTGTCCATAACTCCAGTTCCAGGGGATCTAACAGTCTCTTCTGTCCTCTGTGGACATGCAGGACAGGTTGCACTTACCTACATGCAGGCAATACACGCATACACATAAAAATAAAAAAAAAAAAACATGAAAAAGAAGGCTGGTGTTGTGGCATACACCTTTAATTACAGCACTTGGGAGGCAAAGGCAGGCAGATCTATGTGAGTTCAAGGCCAGCCCGGTCTACACAGGCAGTTTCCAAGCCAGCTGGACTTACAGGGAGACCCTGTCTCCAAAAAAAAACCAAATAAATAGATAAAATTTCTCTGGACTTGGCATCCTACACCCATAATCTCAGCACTCAGAAGGTAGAGACAGTAGGACCAGGAGTTCAAGGCTAGCCTTAGCTACATAGTGGGTCTGACCTAACATCAGCCTGGTCTACAGGAGATCTAATCTCAAAAAAAAAAAAAAAAAAGTGATCCAGCAGGCACAGATCCCAGCACTCAGCATGCAGAGGCCGGTCAAGTTTGAGGTCAGCCAGGACTACAAAGTGAGACCCTATCTCAAAAAAAAAAAAAAAAAAAGTGATTCTAATTGACATTTCTACCTTTAAAAAATATTATTTTGAGGCTGGAGAGATGGCTTAGCAGTTAGGAGAACTGACTGCTCTTGTAGAGGCCCTGGTTCGATTCCCAGCACCCACATGGTGGCTAACAACCATCCATGACTCCAGTTCTGGGGGATCCGACATTCTCTTCTGACCTCCACTGGCATTGCACAACATAGGTGCACTTACACACATACAGGCAATACACTCATACACATAAAATAATAAATAAAATACTTAAAAAAATAAAGTAAAATATTATTTTAAATTGTGTGTGTATGTGTTTGTGCATATGTGTGCACATGAGTGCAGGTGTCTGAGAAGATCAGAGGTGCTAGATACCTCTGGATCTGGAGTTACTATGGAACTGCTGGGAACTGAACTTGGGTCATCTGCAAGAGTGGTATATTCTTATCTGCTGAGCTGTCTCTCCAAGCCTCACTTAAGCCCCTCCCCCACCTTTTTGAAACAGCCTCTCACTAGTTAGCTCTCACTATGTAGACCAGGCTGGCTCAGAATTCACAGAGGTCCGCCTGCCTCTGCTTCCCCAATGCTGGAATTAAAGGTGTGTGCCACACACCCAGCTTCCTTCTCATGTATGTGTATGAGTACATTGCCTGCATGTAGGTAGCTATGCACCCATGTTGTATAATGCCCACGGAAGTCAGAAGAGGGCTTCAGATCCCCTGGAACTGGAGTTATGGATGGTTGTTAGCTGGTGTGTGGGTGCTGGGAATCAAACCTGGGTCTTCTGCAAGAGCTCTGAGCCATCTCTCCAGTCCCTTATTTTTTATTTTATGTGTACAAGTGTATTGCCTGAACATATAAGTGCACCCATGTCATGCAATGCCTGTGGAGGACAGAAGTGGACATGAAATCCTCTGGAACTGGAGTTAGGGAAGATTGTTAGCCACAATATAGGTGCTGGGAATTGAGCCTGGATCCCCTGTAAGAGCAGCCAGGTCTCTTAACCACTGAGCAGTCTCTCCAGCCCCATCAGAATTTTGTTGCTGTTGAGACAGCATCTCATTGTAACCCAGGCTGACCTCAGACTCACTTATATAGGAAGACCACTAGCTTTTAATCCTCTTGCTGCTAGTTTCTGAGGGCTGGGATTACAGACTACTACATTTTGGTGCTGGGGATCAAACCCAGGGCTTTGTGCATGCAGGGCCAGCACTCTACCAACTAAGCTACATCCCCAGACAGGGTGGCAAGCTTTTATCTTGCTTTTAGTTATCTGTAGAGGCTGAGTACAAAGTCAATATTTGTTAGCAAAAGAAATTTCTAAGTACCTGGTATTCGATTTGCTCACTGATGAAGAAGCTCCACTGGGTTTCAGAAGCTAGAGATTTTACTGTGGTTCGGTTCAAAAGGTGTGACTAATGAAATCACTGACCATGTGACTGAACTTAATCTCCAGCTCCTTACAGACAGTGGGGCTGGCTCAAGTCCCAACCCTCAGCTCACATCATGGTTTTCAGATGACTCAGTCTCATCCTGGAGCTATGGTAGGACCCTCCAAGAGTCTCCTCATTAACACAAGCTCAGGTGTGATCCAGGAAGCCCACAAAGAACAAAAACGTTTCTATCCCTTGGGAAAGTCCAACACATAATACATGCTCAATAAATATTTGCTAAGCAGAAAGATAAACATAAATATCGAAATTGTCAGGGGAGAGGAAACAGTTGGGCTCTTCGATTCTTGTAGCTAACTGGGGTACACAGTAATACTCAGGTTAAGTACAGGAGGCTATGGGAGAGCAACACTGTCACATACTCCAAGCAGAGGAGAAATTCCCTGTGCTCTGGGCTCTTTTACAGAGCACCTCGCTGATCACTTTTTTCCCCATTGGCTATTTTTTTTTTTTCTTTTTGAAACAGAGTCACATGTATTCCAAGGTTCCCTTGAACCGACTATGTAGCCCAGGCTGGTTGTGAACTTGGGATATTCCTTCTGAGTGCTGCCTGCCCCGATCCTCAACAGGACTTGTTTATAAAAAGAGAATTATAGCCACAATGGCCTGAGTGTACACATCTGCCCAAGTCAAATTCTCATTGAAAATTAAGAAGCAAGCCGGGCGTGGTGGTGCACGCCTCTAATCCCAGCACTCGGGAGGCAGAGGCAGGTGGATCTCTGTGAGTTCAAGGCCAGCCTGGTCTACATAGTGAGTTCCAGGACAGCTGGGGCTACAGGGAGACGCTGTCTCAAAAAAAAAAGAAAATTAAGAAGCTGACATTCAGGTTAAGTCGATCAGCCCCTTTGAACTCTGTGTCTCCAATGTTAGTGGAGCTGCTTCCTCCTCCTCTCCCCCTCCCCCTTCTTCCTCTTCCTCCTCTTTTATTTATTTTTGTTTTTGAAGACAGTCTCATGATGTAGCCCTGGCTGGCCTGAAACTCACTATGTAAACCAGGATAGGGTTGAATTTGTAACAAGCCCCATGCCTCTGTCTCCCAAATGCTGGGATTACAGGCCTGTCTGAGCCCCAGCCCCAGCTTTAGTACAAACCAGGCACTGCCCAAGAGCTGGCCCTGGACTCCAGCAAGTTTTCCCAGTTGGTGCCAACCCAGGAGACTCTAAGAGCCCTGGAGCTGGCTAGCACACTGTCTACCTCTGTATTTCAGGGTGTGGGCTGCAAGGCATTCACAGCATTCCTGCCTCAGAAGGGTTTCAGGTACACCCCAAATTGGATCTGCATGACTTGAATGTCATCTCAAGATGGTATGTCTGAGATGTGGCTATAACGGAGAAAGCTTAAGCCTAATTCATTTTATTCCACTTGGCTTGAAAAAGTATGTGGGAGAATGGGGTCTACCAATATCTAGAATTGGGCCTGCAAAACCTTAGGCTAACACTGCTTATCTGGTTGTGTTGGGAGACACTCTGATGTATTCAAGCTTTGCAGTAACCGGAGAGACTATTTTCTTTTCTTTTAAAAATACATTTATTTTCTGAGCATGGTGGCACACACCTTTGATTCCAGCACTCAGGAGGCAGCAGTAGGTGGATCTCTGTGAGATTGAGGCCAGCTTGGTCTACAAAACAGACAAAAATTTATTTGCTTTGTGTGTGCGTGTGTGTGTGTGTGCTTGTGCATGCTATGATGCACACGTGGAAGGCAGAGGACAATTTGCAGGAGTCACCATGGATGTTCAAGAAATGGAATTCAGGTCTTCAGGCTTGGCTGCAAGCACATTTATGTGCTGAGCCACCTCACCAGCCCGGCATATTTTTTTGAAGGAAATACAGAATTTGTGCCTCTGCATCTTATTCTCAGTGAGGGAGAAGTAACTAACCTCCTTCAGCTGCATTTATATTTATTTATTTATTTATTTATTTATTTATTTCATGTGAATCTAGTTACCAAGCTGAACAAGAGATTCCCTGAACATAATAGTCCCCCAGGTCTAAGTGAACACTTGTACCCTCTGAACTTCTCATCTCCTTCCTGCCCTTGGAACACACCTTTCTAGTCCTTTTTTAAAAAAGTATGTTTTAATTATTATTATTTTATGTATATGAGTGTATTGCCTGCATGTATGTAAGTGCACCCATGTCATGCAATGCCCATAGAGGTCAGAAGAGGGCATGAGATCCATCCCCTGGAACTGGAGTAGATGGTTCTTAGCCTTGATGTGGGTGCTGGGAATTGAACCTGAGTTCTCTGCAAGAGCAGACAGTGCTCTTAACCACTAAGCCATCTCTCCAACCCTTAGCTGCATTTTCTGGTGCTTGCCAGGCAACTGTGTTGTTGTTGTTGTTTCGAGATAGCACCCCTCCCCCCACCCCCAGCCCAAGCTGACCTGAAACTCGCTATGTAGACCAAGCTGGCCTCAATCTCATAGAGATCTGCCTACCTCTGCCTCCTGAGTGCTGGGACTAAAGGCATGCACCACCATGCCTGGCTTCAGGCAACCTTCTGATGTCTCTCCTAGCCTGCAGCCTTTGATCTCAAATTAAGAAATAGTTATCGGCTGGGTGTGGTGGCACACATCTTTAATCCCAGCACTTGGGAGGCAGAGGCACGCGGATCTCTGTGAGTTCAAGGCCAGCCTGGTCTACATGGTGAGTTCAAGGCCAGCCTGGTCTACATGGTGAGTTCCAGGACAGCTGGGGCTACAGGGAGACCCTGTCTCAAAAAAAGGCAAAAAGAAAAAATAATCTGGTTTATGCATCTGTTTGTATGAGTTCGGGCCTATGTCACTGAGCTGAACTGCAAAAAGCATGGTGTCACATTTTGACTCTATTTTTATTATTTACCTATTATATAGTTTTAAATATTTTATTATTTTTATTTTATGTGTATGTGTGTAGTGCCTGCATGTAGGTAAGTGCACCCATGGGAGGTCAGAAGAGGCTATCAGATCCCCTGGAGCTGGAGTTACAGACAGTTGTTAGCTGCCATGTGGGTGTTGGGATTCAAACCTGGGTCTTCTGCAAAAACAGTCAGTGTTCTTAACCTCTGAGCCATCTCTCCAGCCCCATTTACCTATTATATTATTATTCATGTGTTACTGTGCACCCTAGGCAAGTGCTCTATCCTCGAGCTTCCCCGGTCCTCAGCATATGTCTTACTGTAGTCCTCAAACCACAGGACACCCAGTCAAGGAACCAGTTCTACAGTTACCCTGATGTTTTCCTGTTTGGATGCCCCCTTGGCCAGGAGCTCATGCCTCCATAGTTTGCAGTCTTCTTTCTGTATTTTACTGTTTTTTTTTGGTCTTTTTGGGACACTGTCTCCCTATAGCCCTAGCTGTCCTGGAACTCACTATGTAGACCAGGCTGGCCTTGAACTCACAGAGATCCTCCTGCTTCTGCCTCCCGAGTCTCGGGATTAAAGACGTGCACCACCACGCCCAGTACTAGTTTTTAAATTATTAAAAAAGTCTGCTTTTTTGAGGTGCTGGTTATGAATACTCTTTTGAAACAAGATCTCCTGCATTCCAGGCTGGTTTTGAACTCCCTATGTAGCCAAGGATAGCCTTAAACTCCTGATTCTTCTGCCTTTACCTCTTGAATGCTAGGATTACAGGTGTGTATCACCACACCTAATTTATGTGATCAAGGGGATCCAATCCAGTGCTTTGTGCATGCTAGATAAGCATTCTACCAACTAACATCCCCTAGGATATTATTTTTTTTAAACTTTATTATTTTTGGTTTTTGAGACAGGATCTCCCTATAGCCCCAGCTGGTCTAGAACTTTCTACATAGACCAGGCTGGCCTCGATCTCACAGAGATCTGCTGCCTCTGCCTTCTGTGCTGGCACTAAAGGCGTGTGCCACTACAGCTTTGGATTTTATTATTTTAAATTATGTATCGCTGTGTGGGTGAGTATGTGCATGTGAGTTCAAGTGCTTGTAGAGGCCAGAGGCATTGGATCCCCTGGGAGCTGTAGTTACAGGTACTGTGAGACACCTGGTGTGGGGTGCTGGGAACTGAATTTGGATTCTCTGGATGAGCAAGCAATAAGTACTCAACCACTGAGTCATCTCTCCAGCCTCCTAGAATATTCTTTTAGAAGATGAAATTAAACCAGTCACTTCATAACTCCTACCTCCTGTGACACAGAACTTGGATGTGATGGAGCCTTGCTCTTTTAGCACCCAGCACTTTCCCTCTAACTTCTAGTATCTTTTTTGAGATTGTGGCAGCAACACTATTCTTTCCAGCGCCCAGATGTTAGTGCCGTGGAACTTCCCGGCTTCCTTTAGTAACCACTGCCTCACCTCAAACCCTCTCACCTCAGTGCATTTCCTCTTCCATTTAGGTTTGATGCTATATGGCTGCCATGCAAGTCCCCAAGGTGTCAGACTTACTCTGGGGAACTGATGCCTTCAAACCCCTTGGCAAATGCTGGTTTTATTTCATCAGAGTGAAGAGGGTCTTTAACTCAGGACCAGTGTAAGATGCTGTAGTAAGAGATTGGACCTAAGCAAAGAGGGGTTTGCTTTTCTTAGAAAAAACCTCTGCCTTCTCCAAGCAAAGAGATGCCCCCAGAGTCAGGACGGTGGTTTGTCAAGCTTGTCTCCTAGGACCTAGAAGGAAAAAGGCATTTAGTATGCACTTGGTAATCTGTTCATAGAACACCTGTTATCAATGGAGGGAGGAAGTGGAGTGAAGGAGAGGAAGAGGATGAGGAGGAGGAAGAGTAGGAGGAGCAGGAGGAGGAGGAAGGGGGAGGAAGAGAAAGAGGAAGAAGAGGAGGAGGAAGAGCAGGAGGAAGAGGAGGAGGAAAATCCATTTCCCAAGGATCTTTTCCCCTTTCTAGTTCTAGAATATCAAGATTACATCTATAGTCCAACAGTTTCACCAAACTTGGGAGGTAGAAACTTGGTTTCTCAAGCAATTGCCTCACTCGTTCTGGACCGCGTTTACTGTCATTTGGAGTCCCCTCCTCAAGCCCAAGCTGTCTTTAGCACAAATTTTTTTTTATTTGTTGTTCACTTCATCACTCTCCCCCTCAGTACCCTCACTCTCTCCGCTTGTCACCCCAGCCCGCCACCCACCCCGCGTAAAGCCCAGGCCCACTCGGGACACGCAGGCCCCACGACCCCCCTCAGGGAGAGGGCGACAGGCCGGGCTCGGTTTTGTTCCAATGGTCTGTGCAGCCAGAGATGCCCGTTTCCCCAAAGGCTGCCCCTCATTAGCATGAACGGGGGTGGGGGTGTGGAGAGGGGTGGGGGGAGCGAGGGCGAGCCAAAGCCCTGGCTGCCTTAGAGCCCGGGGAACCCTGTCCACAAAATGACAGCTAGAGCCCTCTGGTTTCTGTGTCTGATCGTCGGATCGTCGCCCGAAGCCTCGCTGGTGGAGAGCAGAGGTGAGGTCTCCCCGGGAGAGGAGCGGGGTCCGGCTGGGCAGTGGGAGCAGGGCGCGACCAAGGGCGGGACCCGAGGGTCGCAGCGCAGGAGGCGACCCAAGTCTGCTTGCAGGGGAGTCCGGAGAGCAGCCGGCGGGCGGGCGGGCGGGCGGGCTGGAAAAACTTTGCATGTTAAGTAGTCGCTGCATCCCGGAGGAGGGAAAGTGTCAAA
>NW_008345457.1:360063-360917 GCF_000622305.1 Nannospalax galili
GGAATCAACATATGCTTTTATACTTAACCAGGGGCCTCTGCCTGGCAGCCAAGCTTTCAAAACCCTTTTAAAACTGCGGTTTACCAATACGTGGTGTCCAAGAAGCCAGATAAAAATCCACTCACAAATGCTCCACGCGGCAAAGAACAGGATGACAGTGTAAACACGGATGGGAAAACCAAATAATTCTGTTGTCAGGGGTGCTTAAACAATTACGAGAAACCCGTAACATGAGACTTTTCCCCTGGAGCTTGGGCTTGGTACTTTCTCCACAAACTAAATAACAAAACGATATGTGTGTGTATACACAGACATATATGTATTGAGGGGCAAAGACAGTTTGTGGTTTAACCAGTTATCAGAAATGCTTAGTTCTAGAATAAATGGAAGACTGTAATTTAAAAGGCTATAGATTTGAAAAGGTTCCTTAACAAAAGGATGCCGTTAGGCCACTCATTGCCCATGTGGTGCACAAAATTTTCTCAGCTCCATTCTTGGATTTATTCATTTATTTTTGAGACATGGTCTCATTATGTAGCTGTGGCTGGCCTCGAACTCTTATGTAGACCAGGCTGGCCTTGAGTTTACAAGAGATCCGTCTGCTTCTGCCTCCAGAGAGCTGGGATTAAAGGCCTGTGCCACCACGTCGGGCCTTATTTGTTTTTAGACAGAACACAGTTCCCGTGGCAGGTCTGGGACTCACGAGGACGCCCAGGCTGGCCTCGAACTCGCCGCAACCCCGGGCCTCAGGTCCGAGCGTAGGTTCTGCAGGCCCGGGGTATCACCCCGACTACCGGGCGGCTCCCGCCGACACCTCTCGGCGCGGCACGTGCGCGCCAAGCCTCGGGTTCCCG
>NW_008345457.1:361259-436359 GCF_000622305.1 Nannospalax galili
TGCGCTTCACCGCTTCAGGCCCCGCCTACCCCGACCGGCCGCGCGCCTCTAGCCCCGCCCACCCCAACCGGCCGCGTGCCGCAGCCGCGGCCTCAGGACCCGGGCAGCCACAGTCTTGGGGGAACACGGAGCCCGACGTCCAGTCCTGTGCGCGCGCCTGCAGCGCGGACGCGGACGAGCTCGAGGCCTACTGCGCTAGCGAATTCGGTGAGCGCGCCCCGGGACCCCGCCCGCGCGCCCGCTCCCCGCCCTGTGTCTTGCAAGAGTCGCACGCACACGAGGAAGTGTAACGCTGTTCTCCAAACTCTTTTCCAAAAGCAGCGGTGAATGGAATCGTGCACGACGTGGACGTGCTGGGCGCAGGGATGCGGCTGGTGACGCTGCTGGTGGACCGCGACGGGCTGTATAAGATGAGCCGCCTGTACATCACCCCGGACGGCTTTTTCTTCCGAGTGCATATATTGGCCTTAGACTTCTCCAGTTGTCATAAACCATGTCCAGAATTTAAACCTGGTATTGAAACTGACCCAAATGCCCCGTTCATAGATGTCTTTTATACTATTGGGCGCTTGACTGATGCAGCTGGGCTTCCGTAGGTCACCCCACCCCCCTCCCTCTTTTTTTTCTTTGCAGCGCTAGAATTGAACCTAGGGTCTCACATACAGGGCAAGCACTCTGCCACTGAGCGATATTCTTTTGAAATAGGCTCTTATCGGGCAGAAGAGGCTAACCTCAAATTCATGGCAATCCTGTTTCAACCTCCTATGTGTTGGGTTACAGGCAGGGCTCAATCCCAGCTTTTTTAAGAAAACTATTTTATTATTTTTATTTTATGTGTATGCGTGTATTGCCTGCATGTAAGTAAGTGCACCCATGTCGTGCAATGCCCTTGGAAGACAGAAGAGGCTGTCAGCTCCCGTAGAACTGGAGTTATGGACAGTTAGCTGTCATGTGGGTGCTGGGATTCGAACCCTGGTCTTCTGCAAGAACAATGTTCTTATCTGCTGAGCTATCTCTCCAACCCCTCAATCCCAGCTTCTTAAGGAAGAGTAGTTTAACTAAGGTGTAATTGGTAGGAGTGGCAGGGTACACCTGTAATTCCAGCACTCAGGTAGGATGCCAAGGCCAGAAGTTCAAGGTCATTCTTGGTTAGATGAGACGCTGTCTTAAAACAAAAATCCCAAACCAAACACCAGTATGTTGACAAGGGACTTATGGTGAAACATCATTGCCAAAGGGGATACAGTGTTCTGCTGCACAGCCTGAGCTGAGGAACACTTTTTGGGAGTGCTAGCGTTGGGAATACTCTCAGTTCTTCCTAGACTGAGTTTAGATCTTTGTTCGGTGGCTGTTCACAGGCTCTCTCTTCAAAACATTTTCCACCTGCTGCCTTAAGTCAAGCTCAGGCACTCCTTAAAGGTCTCAGCTGTGCTTCACGGCATTTAAATGACACCATTTCTATTTTGGTTATTTTGTTCAGGCAGCAGGTATATTGTGATGGGTCACATCTACCAGAAGAGACGACAGCTTCCTGCTGCTCTGCTCCAGGTCCTGAGAGGGCGCCTGAGACCCGGAGATGGACTGCTCAGGAACCCCAGCAGCTACGTGAAAAGGTTTAACCGGAAAAGGGAGAGGAAAGTACGAGGTGCCACCCACACCCAGTGCACTTGAACAGACCACTTGGCACCTGTGAATCCTGAGACTTGGAATTCAGCAGTAAGAAAGACCCATCTTCATATATCAAAGTCTTCTGAAATTGGGCCCACAGCTACCTTAAGAGCAACGTGCGCAGTTCAACCCACAGCTACCTTAAGAGCAACCTGCGCAGCTCTTGAGCTCAGGGGCAAAGTTACTCCAAAACACTAACAGACATTGATTCACACAGTTCAGACACTTGAACTGCCAGTCAACAGACCACTACTTTGTGCTGTTTTTAAGTTATTTTAATTTAATATTCTTTAGTAGAAATAGTTCACAAAACATTTCTTGAATTTCAATATACAACTTTGAATAGTTATGTTTCAAGTCAAATTTTGTACTTAAACCATCCCGTTTAAAATTCTGTACGTGAGAATAAGGATAGGAAGTCAGAGTCATTTACATATTAGATCAGACACTAGCGGCAGAGCCCTGACCAAGTATTACAACTTTACATTTCAGGGGCTTAAGCAAAACATCATTCAAAACAAGTGTTCCTGAGGTATCAAAATGTAAGATCAGGTGTATTCTCATCTCCTTGCTCCCAGTTACTCATGTTTTGTGCTAAACTGGAGCTATCCAGTGCTGCATGTATTCTGTGCTCATGTCATTATTCTAATGAACAAGTATCATGTTTGTGTTTTTAAAGCAGTAAATCTTGCCTTGAAATCAGATCTCGGATGCACCTGGCTTTTTTTAGCCTCACCTGGCCTAGGTTTGAGAAAAAGCTTCTCAGACTTTACTTCCCAAACCCTGGAAACAGTATTCATGAGTGACAGCTCCCAGACCAGTGAAGTGTAAGCATTTTCTGTTTGGCTTGAAAAAGCTTCAATTCCCCATTACATTTACATTTGATGATTTTATACTTGAATCCATAAAGACTGTAAGCCCCCCACCCCCCATCTCCAGGCCCCAGGGGATCAAAGTGTACTTCAGTTAATTTGTAGTTCTGTGAATAGACACTTAATGCAGGAAGATGTCTGTCACAGGAAAGCAGCACACAGAGACTAAAGTGACAGTGTCTCTAGCTGTGAAAAGTTTATAGCAAGGATGATGTCTGTCACTGGAAAGCAGCACATGGAGATAAAGTGACACTCAGTGTCTCTAGCTTTGAAAAGTTTATAGCAAGGATGCCTACAGGGAGTGAGCCTGGGGAGTTGATCCAGAAGTGAGCAGCCATAGCTGAAGTCATAATGAAGCCAGGCTTGGTGGCGTACTCTCTAATGTTGAGCTTGGGAGGCTGAGGCACGAGTTGAAGGCCAGCCTGGGACTACAGGAGGCTCTGTCTCAAAAAAGGGGGAGGGGGATTGGAAAGATGGCTCAGCGGTTAAAAGTGTTGCTACTCTTACAGAGGACTGGAGTTTGATTCCCAGCACTCTCACTGGGCAACTCACAACCGCCTAGAACTCCAGCTCTAGGGGATCCGATATGTTCCGGCCTCCTTGGGCTCCTGCACACGTGTGCATACCCACAGGCAGACAGACAACACACATATACACATAAATTTTTTTTAAAAAAAATGCCAGATCCCTGATGTTCAATATACTTGGAGGTCACACATTTAGTATGTACCCCCCAGAAATATGTGCAGGCCAAATGCTTTAGAAACTGCCTGTAAAATTAGGGCCATCATTCAAGGCAGGGTCTGTCTGCAAGGTGACCAGTGAGGCTCAGTCAAGATAGGCTAGTGATGGGCAAGAGACCTGAGGAGACAGTAAAGAACCCGGGAATTCCAAGGTAACAGAAAAGGTTAGAAGAATCACCTATTCAGACAGGACCTTGGTTACAATCTTTAATTTTATGGGAAATCTTAATGAGCAAATTCACTGTTGTCTCTAATCTTTTGTCCTATTTGTAAGATTTTTTTCCTAGCACATGCGTATGTGTTGCAAAGACTAAAGGGCCTTTTTTACCTACATGCACACATAATAGTCCCTCATAAATAAAGGTCTTAAACTTGTCTTTTGGCAGTGTTCATCTCTCTTGAAATCATGTTTAAGGTGGCCAAGCACATACTGACTTTGGAAAAATCAACTTGCTGTCTGCAATGCATACTCTCAATTTCTGGATGTACTTGCAAATGCAGCCAGAAGTTAAAAAAGGACTTTACCATTTTGAAAATACAACACTACTTTAGTTGAAATTGGTCTAAATTGGATCAAGTGATATGACCTGAGAAATGTCTTTCTCAGAATCTCATTCTAAGTATCAAAAACTGCCTTAAGGACCACACACTAGAAATACGCCCTGAAGACCTTCCTGCATGGACTTAGCACTGCTTTGCTCAGGAGAGACCACAGTTCCTGTTAGAAACTTGAAATCCGACAGTGCTGAGGACCAGCCTCACCATGGCAAGAGTGAACCTGTCAAGCCCCTGAGTGTGCAGCCATCAGGCTGGCTCTTGATGTCAGAAACACAAAGAAGCCAGAAGCTCTCCTGATACAAATGAACAGAAACAGGGAAAGAACTTTTATTGCAGATTTGAAGGAGGAAGGTTACAAAGAGCAACACATTTCAGGGACCCTAAACAGCATTCCAGGCCACTTGAAATATAAAAAGATAATTACGTTTTCCCTTAGAAAACACCCCCAAAAGATCACAGTATCTTTAACCTCCTACTGCAGGACAGCAGATACAAACCCTACAAAATGTGGACAGGAGAAAAAAGCCTTATGAAAATATCTCTTTTGGTCTCAAAGACTGTGAATTTGGAGATGAAGCACAGGAAACAATAAAAATATTTTTAGCCAAAGAAATCTATTGGTGTAAATTAAATACAACTTTCAGGCCCAAAGACCGGGGTAGAAACATCTGAACAGTATCACAAATATACATGGTATCACTAGGATCTCTGAATATAAACCAGCACAAGGGTCTACCGAATAGTAGAGGCTTGCCAAAGAATACTCAGAGAAAAGCAGCTCTTGAAAGGAGAATGTATGTTTTTCAGAAATTCCCTTTGAAAGACTAAAGCTCTATAGTTTGATAAAATTATAAAATGTCTCTGTATTTATATGGTGATAGAAATTGCAAGTCTTTATACCATTAAATACATACATATGAAATTAACATTTTCCTGATCTCAGGATTTCCACAAAATCCCCCCCTCTTTATTTGTACAATTTGGCAGTACAACTTCAGAAAATATATCAACTGGCAAACCAAGCAACCAAGCAACCAAGCAAGCAACCAAGCAAGCAAGCAAGCAACCAAGCAACCAAGCAAGCAACCAAGCAACCAAGCAAGCAACCAAGCAAGCAACCAAGCAAGCAACCAAGCAACCAAGCAACCAAGCAACCAAGCAAGCAACCAAGCAACCAAGCAAGCAACCAAGACCAAGCAACCAACCAACCAAGCAAGCAACCAAGCAACCAACCAAGCAGGCAACCAACCAAGCAACCAAGCAACCAACCAAGCAACCAACCAACCAAGCAACCAACCAAGCAACCAACCAACCAAGCAACCAACCAAGCAGCCAACCAACCAAGCAAGCAAGCAACCAACCCCAACCAACCAACCAACCAACCAACCAACCATTGTTTCATTAGAAACTGCACAAAATCCAATGTCAAAAACATTACTTTTATTTTTTTAGGATGAAATGTCCTATTACGTACAAAAAGAATTTTTTAGAATTCACCACAATTTGTTAAAAACATAGCAATCTATTGCCTACAGGTAGGAAAGTTCTTGCTGCAACAAGTTTTTTATGATTAAGCCCATATATGTATGAATAAATAGCACAGAAATACTGTGACATGATGAGATGCAGAATAACATTGTAATTCAGTAAAATGTAGAATTCTTGCATCGGCACAGTGCATACAACATGGAACATTTTTTTTTTAACTAAAAGGACAAAATAGGCTGTATTTAACTACTTCCATCTTAATATTTTAAGCAAAAAATTTGTTTCCATATTGAGCAGTTAGTTTCTTTAGTTTGTAAGCAGAGCTTTATACAAAAAGGAACGGGCTTCAGTTGAGGAAACGTATACACCCAGAGGAACCTATACACCTGAGCCTGTCATAAGAGAGTTGGGAACTGTAGCCATAGTTTTCTTTTTAGAAACTAAGGTCTGGGGAAGGTTTTGCATAGCAGGGCAACGTGAAACAAGAGACTTTTAAAAGACAAAAACTAGGTAAATTCTAGAACTCAGTAGGACAAAGCTAGTATGAATTAGTGCAAAGTCTAGGGAAGTTTTTGCAAAGCTGCATAATCCAGCTCTGGGAGTTTTAGAGAAGCCATTAAGACAACAGCAACACAATGGGTAAGGTCAGAACATGGAAGGAAACGTGCAGCGTACACCTTCTCTGCTCTTTCTACTGCCTCTCCACTGCGTGTACTCCTCTTCCCTATGTGGAGCAGTTAACCCAAACACCCAACAAAGAGTACAAATGACAAGTCACCTAAAAAAATGCCCTTCATACACTATAGGTAGCTGTTTCTAACTAGTAATTTGCCTACAATCACACAGAGCATGGATGCAGGCCATGTGTACTGTGTCATATTAGCGTTATTACAGGTATGATCAACTGATGAGTTCCCTGGAGATTTCCTCTGATGTGGTGACAATGGGCTGGGATTCTGAAAGGGAGGGCCACTGCCATCCTGGAGAAACTCAGGTCTGATCAGAGCCTGTTGCCTGCCATCTGTGGCGACCCTCCCTCTCCCCACAAAGGCTTAGTTTAGAGATAATCATTAGCGCACATTCAAAGAGACCTCCATCTGTGGGAGAAAAATTATCTCCATTTATTTTGATTCATATACATCCATATTTGAATTTTAATACAAAAAGAAAAAAATTAGAATCTGACAAATGTTTACAAACAAGATACCTTCAAATAGATTTTGCTCATTTCAGCCTGGTGCGGAGTAAATGACAAATTGTACTGGTATAGTCAAGGCAACGAAGTCTGTAGTCCAGGACCACTGAGCCCAACCTTTCTGCAAGCTTCATTTTTCTCTACCATGAACAATAAAACTCATTGTTGATTCCCAGTTGTGTGTGCACATGTGTACATAGCAGCTCCTTTCATAGAAAGAAAAGACATCTAGAGGTCGTCTTGTACTTTACCTACAGGAATCATGATAAGATACAGGATGGATACATGGAACCGGGGCTGGATTTTATAAGAAAAAATAATTAGCTGACAAATGAGGGCAGCAATAAAAAAGCGTCTTTTTTGCAACAATAAATAAATACAGTCAAAAGTTTTCTGTGAGACTCTAAACCAGCTTCTTCACTGAAGAGCAGACGTGGCATTTCCATGGAGTTACACTGGACCCCATAGCATCTTTTTTTTTCTTGCTTTCTTTTTCTTTTTTTTTCAATAAACAAAGTTTTCCCGCTTCTGCCACAATAGTAAAACCATTTGATCTTGACAAGATAATGGTGTCGTTGACTTTGCTTTTCCTTTGTCCGTTGGACAAAATTGGCCAAGAATACAATTGGACTGTTATGACCAATAAAAACGAAGTTTAGGTCAAGTCTTGTCAGGATAACCTGACTAAAAACATCTGGCTCTTTAATTTAAAATAGTTCAGACAACCAGATTCTTGCTGTGTTTTAGGTTAAGTTTACACGCTGAACTTTAAGAAGCTGTAGACTGCAGTTTGTTGTTATGAGACCTACAGAATACAGAAAAAAGGGAACAATTAAGCACCCTTCATTTTTGAAACAATGATGCTTTATATGGATGCCAAGGTGGGTCTGAGGGAAGCAGCCATATTCTTTCACTCACCCTTGGTGAGCAAAAATAAGAGAATAAAGAAAACTTTAAACTATAATATTAAAGCTTTTCACTGTACATTAAACATGGTAGCTCACTGGAAAAAGCCAAGGCTTAAAAAAAAAATATATATATATATAGTTTGTTTAATAAAGATTATACAGAACCCATCCTTTCTTCTATGCATATGGGGCAAGAGGAGAGACTGGCTACTGGGATCTGAAGAGAGCTATGACTGTCCTAGGGTAACAGGATGGGGTGTTAAAAAAAGAGAAGTAGCAATATTAACATCATATTTTTCTATTAAAGTCCAGAAAATCTTCTCTTTTCACAGTTTTATTCACAATTTTTGTCAGTAAACCAAATTACTGTACAGTTACCAGGACTAAGTCGTAATACTTTATATTGCAATCGTAGATAAATACAGTATTCCAGAGTATACAATCCTTTAAACACATTGTCCAACATGGCTGCTAGAATAAAAACTTTTACCATATCTACACATCTTTATTTAACATAAAAAATTATATTAACTAATCTCAACTTTTGGGAGGGGAATTTTGATTTAGATAATCGCGGAGTATAATAAAACAGTGACCCCAACATCCAGTTCTGATTCCAGTTAAAAATTCAGACTAAAGATATCACAATCTGTAAGAAAAGAAAACACGGATGGTATAAATGATGGATCAGAACAAAGCACAGCAAGGAGAGTAATGCGTAAACAACACTGGAGATCATAAACTAAACAATGGGAGGTGTGGCAAGGGGCAGGCCAGAAACACAGAAGTAAATGAGCTTCCAGGACTGGCTAGGTCTTTCATTCTGTCTTAAACCTGGAAATGGCAGAAATTCAGTGAGCTGCCTTCACGGAGCTCCTCACATTGTAATTTTCTCTAGCAGAACAGAGCAAACTTTTAATTCGGCACCTAATGTTCCTTTATGCATACCAGTGCTTTAGTATACAGAAAGCCACATGAAGCAAACAGGTGGTGAGATGCCCTGCACACGTGCACATGCACGCACACGCGCGCGCACACACACAGAGCATCAAGTGGCTCCTTCCCTGGGGACCTACTTGCTAAGTAAGCCTCTATCTTCCTCAAATTCCTTTGTTTTGCTACAAGCCACAGGAATGTCAAGTGGTTTCTCCTCCTTCACCCTTTGCACTCTCTGGGATTCTGTCCCAGAATCCAGCTTGGCAGCAAGGGCAGGACTCAGAGCACCCATCTTTGGACCCCAACTACCTCCAAACGCCTTTTCAATTTAAAAAGGTAATTCTGGAAATTTAATCAGAGGACTAACTGCACAAGGCATGAACCAGAGAGCCTGGAGAGGCCTGTAAAGAGAAGCGGCCTGCCTTTACTCTCCTCTGCTGTCTGTACTGAAGGTCATGTTCCCTGGGAGCAATCACTTCCTCCTTTTACTTCTTTGGGTAATTCCTCTTTGCACATGGCTCTTTCCTGTTTTATCAACTTTATTTTGCTATGGCAACAGAGATCTGGACTAACCTAACCATTTTCCCACTTCCCTTTTTGAGCCCAATTTATTTCCCTAGGATTTAGCAATTCTCTCTCTCTCTCTCTTTTTTTTTTTAAAGTATTTTTATTACTTTATGTGTATGAGTGTATGGCCTACATGTATGCAAGTGTACCTGTGTTGTGCAGTGGCTGTGGATGTCAGAAGAGGGTGTGAGAGTCCCTGGAACTGGAGTTATAGATGGTTGTTAGCTGCTATGTGGGTGCTGGAGTTGAACCTCTAGGTCTGCTGCAAAAGTTAAGTGCTCTTAACCACTGAGCCATCTCTCCAGCCCCAGCAATTCTATCTTTAAGACCTCTACTCCCTAACTCTACATGCTGAAACACGTTGGGGTTCCAAAGAGCAGCAGTTTCCCCCCTCCCCAACAGGGACCTCACCTTGACCTTTGGAGTCAAGGGAAAGAAACTCTGCTGAGAAGCAGCCTGACTTTCCTTTGACCTCCAAAGATAAGCAGATTCTACCTGATAACCAGAGATTTTAGAAGCTGTTTTTCTCTCATCTTAAGAGGGAAAAAGTAAACACTTCCACATCCTAATCCTACCTGCTTTTCCTGCTTCCCCCTCCCTGATTTCTCCCCCAAACATTCCCCCCTTCCACACCCTAAAGCCCCCATATATAAAGTCCCAGCTCACAACCCGTGGGTGGACATCTTTCCCTCCCTGATTTCTCCCCCAAACATTCCCCCCTTACACACCCTAAAGCCCCCATATATAAAGTCCCGGCTCACAACCCATGAGCGGACATCTTTCCCTTCCCCGACGGAAAGGTGCCCCGTGCGAAATAAAGCTGTATCCCGCTGAGAATTCCATCTGTGCCTCGGTGCCTTCGCCCTCGCTCCCGCCCGCTCTCTACCTATCAAAACACAGTGCCTACACTCCAACTGTGGAAATGTTTTTCTCTGCAGCAAGTAGCTAGTTATTTGCTAAGGAGATATTTTCTATCCTGAACACTCTTTGGTTTACACAGAGTGTTGTGCTTTTTGGAGTCCAAGTAATTATCTAATTCCTGAGTCATTCACTCTCCCGAGACACTCCTGTCTTGGGAATGCTCCATTCTCCTGTTCCTGCCAAGAAAGCCCTTTCCTTACCTGACAATGTACTCTGCTTTCCCTCTGTACTGTGTGCTTTTTTTTTTTTTTTTTTTTTTTTTTTTTTTTTTTTTTAAAAAAAAAAAAAAAAAAAGAGGACGATAAATCTTTCACTGTGTAGACCAGGCTGGCCTTGAACTCACAAAGATCCGCCTGCCTCTGCCTCCCGAGTGCTGGGATTAAAGGCGTGCATCACCACACCCAGCTGTACTGTGCTTTTACATCTGTGCACAGGTGCGTGAGCAGACAATCGTTCTTCCTGAAGCTTTTGGACTTATTCTTCCCTTCCACAAGGACTGGTATCAGTTTAGTTCTTGATACTTCATGGCTTTTCTGTCGTGTCTTTTGTAGAAAAGCTTTTTTATCTCTGGCATTTTGACATGTCAGAGTGGTGTATGTGGGGTGATCTTATTTATGTTTTATATGTGTGAGTGCTTTGTCTGCATGTATGTAAGTGCACCACATGTGTGCAATGCCCACAGAGGCCAGAAGAGGGCATCAGATTCCCTGGAATTGGAGCTACAGATGCTGTTAGCCATCTGATGTGGGTGCTGGAAACTGAACTCAGGTCCTCTGCAAGAGTAGCCAGTGCCCTTAACCACTGAGCCATCTCTCTAGCCCCATGTGGGTGATCTTTTCCATCTGTCCACCTGGCCACCTGGCTTATTATATCATATCAAATCAAACACCTTTTCTACTCTCTCTCCTACAATACTACAAACTGCAGGAGAGCTTTCCTTTACTGACTAGCTTTCCACTGTCAGCATGGAGAGGTTCTTGATAACTTTGCCCAACAAATGACTGATTTTTTTCTTGGCTTTCAAGCATTATGCCCATTTTCTTACATTAATCTTTTGATAATTTCCATTAAGTGAATATGGGACATAGTAAGATTTTTATTTCAGTTTTCATCTCTCCACTCTGAGAGGTTCCTTGACCTTAACTTTCACTACTTGCAGCAATTTTATGGTCCCCCCAAATTATTCTACCTTATTCTTGAGTTGTCTTTATTCCCAATAATCTGCTGACCAGGATACAGGTGCAGTGTGCTTGACTGTTTCTCAGGGCATGGGTTGGAGGTGTGTTGTGTTTTATAGGACACACTTTGTTTTTCTCTAGAATCTTTCTGCTCCACCCTGAACTCTGGTTTTCCTTACATGTCTGGCTGTCCCTGGGTATCTGCTAACACTTCAGAAGGGTAAGTTACAGACAGCTATCAGCCTGACAGGTGATATATGTGTGCAGGGCTTACAGACTGGCAGTTATTTGTTATTTGAGACAGGATCTTGTTTATAATAATGCCCACGCAGATCTCCAACTGGTAAGCTCAAGAGATTCTTCTATTCAGTCTCCCAAATAATTGGGACCTAGCCTTGATACTGGGCTGGAAAGCTTTGCTTTAGATGAGGACTGAGTTTTTTTTAGAGTCTGAATGGCATTTTGGGGATGGTTCATGTTTGTCATGGGACAACAGCCTTTTTGGGACGATGAGCAGCTTCTCTGGCCTCAATCTGCTAGTTGCTAGCACCACTCCAACACGGGTACATGAATCTCAGGCTATTTTCTCTTATTTAATTAGATTTTGGAATCTCCATGTGGGGCTCTCTGGGGCTCTAGTGGGTAGCATGCTGTCACCTCTCCTGAATTCTCCAGTGTCACCTCTCCTGAATTCTCCAGAAGAATCTGGGTCATGTTTGCGCTGGACTCATGAGTTGATCCTTTTCCATCTGCTAAGTGTTGATGAGATTTCAGTGTGCTCTCTTTCTTCTTTCTTTTTTAAATTTTTTTCTGTTTTATGTGTATGAGTATATTGCTTGTATGTGTGTAAGTGCATCTGTGTCACACAATGCTTGTGGGGGTCAGAAGGCGGCTTTGGATCCCCTGGAACTGGAGTTAGGTTGGTTATTAGCCACCATATGAGGACTGGGAATTGAACCCAGGTCCTCTGCAAGAGCAGCCAGTGCTCTTAACCACTGAATCATCTCTTCAGCCCCCTCTCTTTTTTACTGAGTTCATCTTTTTAAATAGATAAAATTTCTATTCTTGCCCCCCGCACCCCCGATAGCTCTTGGTAACTATCTACCTTGCTATGGGAGAAGAAACATGAAACATACCCGAAGACTTTACTCAGAGGGAAATTACTAGGTAGAACACTCGTGTATGTGTGTTATACCAGGGACTGAACCCAGAACCTGGGCATGCATGCTAGACAATTCTCTATCAATGAACTTCCCCTTTGGCCCATAATACTAATAACAGATATGGAACCTTTTAGAAATTAAATTAGATAATCTATAGATACACAGGCCCTAACAGCCAAGTTCTACCTAGTCTGAATGTTTAGGACTGATTGAGCTGGTGGGTGGGTGGATATGGTATGGTGAATGATGATTCTCAAGGCTCCAGGATGCTGGCAGTTAACAGCAGTTACCACAGGAAAGGCAGCCAGGCCTCACTGGGAAGGAAGAAACTAACTCATGTGCTTGAGATGGGGTTGAAGTTCAGAAACAAAAGGGCATAAAGGTCACAGTAGCTGAATTTCATGCAAAGTTGCTCAATGTTTTTATGGTTTACAGGTTCAAAAAAGTCTCTGAGGACTTGAAGTCTAGCACTGCCTACAGAAAACCTCTCAAGAAAACTAGAGGTTTATGATTTCAAAGACACAGCACACACAACTCAAGGAGGGAGTGCTTAAATCCTCCCTTACTGTCTTTTCCCTTCAAATGGTCATTTTGTATTTCTCTGATAATTGGCTCAAGGAGAGCAAGAGCTCTCACTGTCTGTCCACAGGCCCAATAGGCAGAATCTTACATTCTATGAACAGCCCTAAATGTCCTTTGCATTTTATAAAGGGACTTTAATTTTAAGCACTTCTGAAGCAGATGCAGCAATCTGTTATTATTAGGTCTGCCTCCTGTCTCAAGTAGTATTCCAAAATATTGTAGTTTTTAAGTTTTTATTTATTTTTCGTCTTTTTGAGACAGGGTCTTCCTGTAGTTCCAGCTGGCCTGGAACTTACTTTGTAGACATGCTGGCCTCGAACTCACAGAGATCTGCTGGCCTCTGCCTCCGAAGTGCTGGAATTAAAGGCATGTGCCACCACGCCTGGCTAAAATCTTTTTAAAGTTTAAGGAACTTATTTCAAGGAACAAATTTACTATGAACACTTGGCCAATTCCTTTAATAGAACAATGCCATTTGAAGAAATGATTTAATTCAAAATATTGAACACATGTGCTTACCTGCTAGCCTTGAATCCTTTCAATTTCTGTACAAAGAATGATTCAAGAACCTCTGCACACTGGTAAAAAGGGGAGTCACTTGGATTGTAGTAACGACAGTTATCAAAAATTTTGGTCATATCTGCCACAAATTCCGTCAGCTTTTCATAATATCGTTTTTGTACTCTTTCTTCCATGGTGGCAAGATCTTGAAAACACAAAATGTAAAACAGTTTCAAAGCTTTGAGGTTTTCGGTGTGAACATGTCCTGTAGCTCCATGAAGTCTCTACACTGCTCAAACACTTCTGCAGCTGAGCTGCCACCCCTGCAGATGAGGTACAGACCCTGATAGCAGGTTAGCATGTTCCCAATCCTATTTCTGGCTGGGGTTCTTAAACACAAATCCTGGTCACTGTTTTAAAAAGGGTCTTTATTTTTATTTAACTATATAGAATAGTTCTTTGTTCATTTAACTACTTTAAGTTAAAGGAAACCATGCCAACAGGGGCTATGCATGTAGGATAAATTGTCTATTTTGAAAAGTATAATATTAAATGCAATTCCGATGCTATATTTACAAAAAGAGCTCACAGAGATTCCCCTGCCTCTTGAGTGCTGGGATTAAAGGCATGTGCAACCATGCCCAGTATTTCTTTTGTATATGTGCATATATTCGTGTGTAAGCCTGCTACAGCAAATGTGTAGGGCGAGAGGACAACTTGGGGAGAGGGGCTGCCTCTCTCCTGCCACCATGCTGGTCCCAGGGATGTTTCATGTGGTAATCAGCCCTTTTACCCACTGAGCTATCTCTCCAGTACTCCTGGCCTTGGGGAGGCTGGAAGCACCTCCTGCCTTTGGAATGCTAATGAGATGCCCCAGCTGATTGTCCCTAGGTAGTGTTGGGATGGAGGCTGGTCACCACAAAGAATAAGGCATGACTTTTCATCTTCAGGGGAGAGAGGCTGAAAGCCAAAGAATATATCTATGTAATGATTTTTTTTTTTTTTTTTTTTTTTTTTTTTTTTTTTTTTATCTTTTTGAGATAGGGTCGCACTGTAGACCCAGCAAGCTGGGACTCTATGTAAATCAAACTGGTCACAATTCACCCGCTTCTGCCTCCTGAGTGCTGGGATTAAAGGCCTGAGCCACCAGACCCAGTTGGTGGAGTGTCTGCCTGGCATGCTTGTAATCCCAGAATGTGGGAGGTAGAGCCAGGAAGATCAAAAATTCAAGGTACTCTTTGGCTACACAGACTTTGAGGCTGGCCTGGGATACCTGAGACCCTGTCAAAAGAAAACAATACTCCTCACACACATACTTTGGAAGTATAAGACAAAAAGTAATTCAAATGACCCTCTTTTTATTTTGAGACACAACTACTTATAGCTGCTCTTCTTTTTTAAAATTTATTTTATTATTTTTATTTTATATGCATGAATATGTAGTGTGTAAGGTGTACCGTGCAATGCCTGTGGAGGTCAGAAAGGGGTGTCGGATCCCCTAGAACTGGAGTTACGGACAGTTATTAGCCGCCACGTGGGTGCTGGGAATCGAACCTGGGTCCTTTACAACAGTAGCCAGTGCTCTTAACTGCTGAGCCACCTCTCCAGCCCCGTAGCTGCTCTTCTTGATACGATCAGTTATAGCTCCTGTTCACTAGCATTTTTCTGGGAAATGACTTTGCATTCTCCTGATCACTCCTGCTCCTTGTGGGATGTGCTGTCCTCGGGCCGCCTTTCCTCGGCATCCACTCATCCCTTGCACAGCACTCCTTTCACAGATCATCTGACTTAGTGACCCCTCTACTGGCTACTTGTTACATTGCCAGTGTTTCTGTCATTATAAACACTGTTTCCATGACCTTGTGCCTTCGTTCAGTCTTAAAAAATGAAATTGCTAGGCTCAAAAAAAAAAAATTTATTTTTTATTTTTATGTGTATGTGTATATTGCCCGCATGTAGGTAATCACACCCATGTCATGAAATGCCCTTGGAGGACAGAGAGGCTGTCGGATTCCCTGGAAATGGAGTTACGGACAGTTGTTAGCTGCCATGTGGGTGCTGGGATTGAAACCTGGGTCTTCTGCAAGAACAGTCAGTGTTCTTAACTGCTGAGCCATCTCTCCAGCCAAGGCATATTTAAATTTTAAAAGACATTCTCAGATCGGTGTGGTAATGTACTCTCAGCACTTGAGAGGTAGGTGCAGACAAGAGGATTGCTACAAAATTTGAGGCCATCTGTGCTAAACAGTGTCTATAATACCCAAAGTGACGGTAGACAGTACCACTTCATATTAGTCAGCTGCACGCTCAAGATAGTCTCATGCTATATCAGTTTTATGGCTGATAAAGTCTTGCCCAGGACTTCTGAAAAGAAAACTTCACATTCAACTCAAATACTTACCCATGGGTTCCTTAATAACACCATAATAATCTGGTGCATCATTGGGGTCTACTGGTTCAAGGAAAGGCCAGGCCATCTTATGGGCCTGTAATAAAAAACAAGTGTCATTACTGTCCGGTGAAAATACCAACAGAAGCACTAATTACTATTCAGCAGATTCACCACATCAACAAACCCTCAAAATTCAAAGGTCAGTTTTAAATTTAAGACATGAGTACCGGGTGTGGTGGCACACGCTTTTAATCCCAGCAGAGGCAGGTGGATCTCTGTGAGTTTGAGGCCAGCCTGGTCTCCATAGCAAATCCAGGCCAGCTTCAGCTACAGGGAGACCCTGTCTCAAAAAGACCAAAAAAAAATTTTTTTGAGACATGAAATTATTTGCTAGGTGATTTTGGCAGTAGTCACAGACTATATCCCCATCCCCTTTTATTTGTGTAAGAGAATAACTAGACTCTGATCAAACTGCTTTTCAATTTATTCCCATGAAAAAAAGTTTTCTTTAAAAGTGATACTTTAGGAAAACATGTGAGTCACTCGGATTTCATTTTTCAGATGCTGTGCTCAGTGGTCTCTCACCTGTAAGGAGCGCAGTACCCTCTTCAAGCCCTCATAGTCTTTCTCTGTCAGTGGTGTGAGCACTGTCATGGCATCCTCTGTCGACTGGCACTGTGGACAGACATACTCGTCAATGAGCTCTGCCTCACTTTGCAAGATGCCAACACAGCGCCCGTGGTACCAATTCTGACACCGATCACAGCCAATATAAAATCTGCAAGATCCAAAATGGAAATGTGAGGCCGAAAAGGACAGGCAAACCCTGCTTAGAATTTCCCTTCAAAAACAAAACATGCAAATTGAAAACTGGCTAACCCCTGGGATATAAAATAGTTGTGCTATTATGGCTGTTTTACTGTTCTTGAGATGGACATTTCAATTTGTTAACTGAGAATTTTTGATGTTAAGAACAAGCAGGAAAAGTTTACTAATAGCACTGTGTAATACTAGCAAACCAACTGAAGAAAAATGTGAAACATTTAATTGATTTTAAAGCTCAAAACAAAATATAGTTCCCCCCCAAATCTTCAACAACTACCTATCAAATGAGGATTCAAAATCTAATAAGCTAATTAATAAATCTCAGAGCTTATACCCAAACTAGTGGTTTTCTATCCTACCATAAAACACCATTTCAAACACTGATAAAGTCCAAACAAGTCAGGCTATTTTAATCTCATAAGTTTCTACTGCATACTGAAGAATCAAATCTACCATTAACCACATTTCCCCCAATGCGACTCAATCATTCACTAAGAAGCAACATACATTTTGAAGGGGAGGTAAAGAGAGAAAAAGAGAAAAAAAACTGGAAAGGATTTTGTAATCTAAGTGTATAATATATGCAGAAAAAGTACCTTGCTTTTTATTTTAAAATAAATAGGCAACCAGTCAGAGCAGTTTGGCTTCCTGAAGTATTAAAGAGGATGCTCTTATCAGAACTCACTGTGACTCATCATAAGGTGTTCTGCAGATACAGTACAATTCCTCACTGCTGCCCTCTTGTGCCCGTTTACAATCATTACAGATGTACACATCCATTTTCTTAGCCTCCTTTTCTGTGATGCCAACACATTCTCCATGATACCAGTTAGTACAAAGATCACAGCCAATATAGAACCTAAAAGTATTCACAATGAAAATGACAATGTAATTGTCATTTTGAGCTGCATGGTACTTAAATCTGTCTTCCCTACCCTGATTCACTTTCTTACAAGATAATTTTGGCAATGAGTCAGCTATAAGCATCCTGAATCCAACCATTTGTCTACCAGTGGCAAACTACGGCATCTGACACTGTATCAAGGGTGGACACGTAAAGTCACTCACATCGATTGCAACAAATACACTGTTTAGTGAAATATGGGTCTTTAAAACATACTGGAGTTTGAAAAAATAAACAACACACTGATGGTAATGGCTTCCTCTTAATGAATGTGTGTGAAATTATAACAGGCACAAAAACCAAAGCCGAAGAGTCAAAGACTTACATCTGTCAAACCCATTCCACAGAGGCCATTTCAGTGAGGGCTATTTCTTAGGTAGGTTTGAAAATGTATCTCACAATTTAAATTTGAAAACAAAGCAGAGCGCAAACACCAAGTACAAGTTACACTACAAGGAACATGCAGGCCAGCCAGGTGTAGAAGATAAATGTCAAAACATGGCATGGAGAGAACGAAGGAGGGTGCATGTATGTAATCTTTCAATTTCTACCAAGTTTCCTACACAGACATTAAAATTTAGTCTAAGTAAAAATCCTGTATCATTAGAGTATGACTGACATAGGCCAGTGTTTCAGTTAGTAGATGTGTCTGACAACTGGGACAGTGGTCCAGCAAGTTAACTAGTAAAGGGCTCTCAGGGGGCTGCTTCAATCCAAAACCAGGAAAAAAAGGCAGGGAAAAGGACATAAGATGGTTCTCCTAAGCTTCCAAAGGTCCTGCAGCATTAGGCAGGGTGAGCCCGTATGAGGGAGTAATGTAAGAAGCCACAAGGCTTTTGTGATATTGGTATTCTGGTGACAAGATGCACAAACTATCTCTGCAAGTATTGATGTGTGCTGTGTAGGACTGCATGACACCGACATGGTGAGAGCCCATGTAACCCACAGGCAGCCAGGCTGGCCCTGCTGCCACCACCGGCATCTTCTGCTCTACCAAGTTGCCTTGAGTAGACAGATCCACCTAGAGGAATGGAAGTGGGTTCAACATTTCCAACTGATGAATTTGAGGGAATAATATACAGTTATATGGTTCAACTTGTCACCAGGGACTTTCTTTTCTGAACTAGGATCCTCACAACCTCTGTCTCAGTGGGGATCTACTGGTGTGTTTTGGTATGCTGCCTCTCCAACGTGGGCTATGTGCTCTGGAACTAAGTTCACGGCTCAGGTTTTTCATTCTTACTAGAATCTAGTGACTAATCTAGTAACTAGCATGGTTTGGGCTGAGAGGTGACAGAAACACTCTGACTACATTACTCCAACTAAATCAGGGAGTGAATGAACCTGGTATGCTGAAATGCCAATGACAAACTAAAAAAAATATGAACTGTCCAGAAAATAATAAGGCAGTCTCAGTAGAATGAGCACATGTACATGTGTACCTCATTTTAAGCAGAAGTATCCCAAGCTGTGTCCAAATGACTTTCTGTGGACTGCACACTTTGTGCCAGCCCAAAGCAGTCCTTTCTATAAAGCACCCAGATTCTGATTTGTTTGAGGAACCATTTAATATGTTTTGCTTAAAGTGAGGCACACTTACTTGCACTGGACTATGGGAAAAAAAAAAACATTAGTTCACAGGTGCCAATTTTTACAGTATGGACAATTACCAATGAGGCAAGACAATGGAAAGTGCCGATGTCTACACTGCTCTGCTGAGCTCCACACAGCCCTCACCAGCAGAGCTTAGCTGACATTTGCAGACAGCTGGTGATTTAGGGAGCACCAGCAGAGCAGCTTCCGTGTTGCCACGTACACATTGTTAGGAACCACAATACTGTTTGGTGCATTAGGCACCCACTCAGGTAGACATTAAGCATTCCTAATTATAAATCATCATTCCTTTTTAAAAAGCACAATTAAACTTTTTGATACTGAAAAAACTGATTACTTTTGGTTTTAAAAAGCTGGCCTATGTTTTAATGTTTAAAATAGAAGCTGAATGTTTCAGTGAATAATAGTAATGACACACACACAAAGAAACTCTATTTATGAACTAACAGCTCTAAAATCTTGTTTACCTCACCAAATACAAGTCACAACTGTCAAAACAGCTTCCAGCTGTCATGTTCATGACATTTTTGAATGCCAAACTTGCAAAGTGGGTAAAGGGAACACAATGTATTTTTTGGCTTTTGTTTCCAATGAGTGGGAACTATGACAGAAATAGTGTTTCAGTGCCCCAATTTTTAAAAAGGGAGGGAGGATGATCACAATGGGAAAAAAAAACCCCAAACAAAAAACAGAACCAATCAGATGAAGCCTTTGTGCCATCCTCACACGGAGGGGAGTCAGGGTTTGGAAAGCCTAGAAAGGAGGCCAGCAGGGCTGGGGTGGATGGCTGGACAATGCCTCCTTCAGTGGTGGTACTGGCATCTAGGAGTTAATCCACAGAGGAGAGTTCTGAGAATGCAAAGGAGCCACAGAAAGCTTGTTTTTGACAGAAAAGAATATGATAAAGGAAAACAAGACTCGTAAGTGTGCGCAGCATCATCTTTTACACTACTGTCAAGGTTAAGAACTACAGCAAGACTACAGACAGAGCTCACCACCCTCACTGCTTTACTTCCGTTCACACCGTTACCAACCAGCACACTGTTCGTTTAGCAGCTAACCTGAGAAAAAGTAGAGCCCAAAAGATCTACTCACTTTGACTCATCGTAAGGCGTTTTACAGATACAGTAAAGCTTTGTGTCCTTCTTAGTTTCCTTTGAGGTAGTGGAGATCATTTTCTTCTTCTTAGACTTGGAGTCCTTCTCCTCTTCCCGCTTCCTCTTCTGGGAAGATGCAGGTGGCAGGGCTGTGGGGTGGGGTGGTGGAGCGGGTGCCGAGGGAGGAGAAGGAGGAGGCACTGGGGGTGCTGCTGGCACCACGGTCACCGGGGGTGTGGGTGCTGCTGCACTGGCCTGCACCACCTGCGCCATGTCTTTCTCCTTCTTCATTTTCAGGTCTCTCTTCAGCTCTTCCTGTGGTCAATTGAGGACAAGATGATCATCAGAGTTGTGTAAATGCACAACCTAGGCAGGACATAACTGACACCTGCCAAGTAGCATCTTAGCCTGATGGACAAAATTCTAGTGACTGTATACAAGAGCTTTCCTACTGTGCCTTAAGCACAAGTAAAACAATCAGAAACAGAAAATAATTATCCAACAACTGTAAAGCTGTTAGACAATGGTTTTGATGGATTAGAAAGAATGTCCTCTGTTGAGCCTAGATCTGTTCCTGTTATTCCAGCAGCTAATTAGGGCAGAGCCTCAACTGTCCTTACCTACCATCTGCCTAGAACACACAGGCAGGCAGAAACAAGAGAAACCCTGCCTCAATAAGGTGGAAGGAGAGAACTGACCTCTGAATGTTGTCCTCTGGCCTCCTCATATATGCTGTGGCTCACATACACATGCACACATACAAATTTCTGGGACTGGAGAGATGGCTCAGCAGTTAAGAGCACTGGCTGGTCTTACAAATGACCTGAGTTCAGTTTCCAGCACCACATGGTGGCTAACAACCATTGGTAACTCCAGTTCCAGGGGATCCAATACCCTCTTCTGGCCTCTGTGGGCACTGTAGTCACATAGTGAACTTATATACATACATATGTATACATTCATATACATAAAGTAAAAATAAAAAATTAGGCTGGGCGTGGTGGTATGTGCCTTTAATCCCAGCACTCAGGAGTCAGAGGCAGGTGGATCTCTGAATTCAAGGTCAGCCTGGTCTATATATCAAGTTTCAGTCCAGCTGGTGCTACAGGGAGACGCTGCCTCAAAAACACTAAATAAATAATTTAAAAATCCTGACCATTTAATGTTTAATACCTTTCAGACATACTTCTAATGTAGTACTACAACTTACTCTTGGAAATTATGAAAATTTGTATTACCCCAAAGAAAAACCACTCTGATAGCATCTATGAAGAAGCATTGTATGAATAATCAGTCAATGTATTTCTTAAAATGTAAGATATAAATTTTCATAATTTAGAATATTCCGAAACCATCTTCTAAATTATACTTTCCTTCCAAAATGTTAGAGACTTACAAGACAGCAATTTAGACAGCCTATATTTCCTAAAAAGAGTTTTCTAGGGTTAGTGAGTCAGCTCAGTATATAAAGGCAGCTGCTACCAAGCCTGATGACCCGAGCTCAACCCCCAGCACCTACATGGTAGGAGGGAAAGAACCAATTCTGAGAAGTTGTCCTCTGAATTGCACATGCCCTAGCATGTGTGTTACACTCATATTCACACTAAATAAAAATGAAAACGACACAACCAGCTAGGCATGGTGGCGCAGGTACTCAGGAGGCAGAGTCAGGTGGATTTCTGTGAGATTGTGGCCAGTCTGGTCTATGCTGGAAGTTCTATGTCGACTGGGGTTATATGGAGATTCTATCTAAAAAAAAAAAAACCCTCCCCAAACAAAAACAAAACAACAAAAGCCCCAAAGTTGAACATTTTAATATTAAGTGTAGAGATGGAGCTAAGTACGGCGTGAATTCTTATGATTCCAGCATTTGTCAGGCAGAGGCAGGAGGACTGTGAGTTTGAGGTCTGCAAGGGCAACAGAGTAAGACCCTGTCTCAAAACAAACAAATTCAACCACCCAAGCCTTCAAATACCCCCTCCCACATATACAGAAAGGGAGGTGATTGTGACTCTTAGCCTTGTGGTACACTCATTATCCTAGCACTCCCATGCAGAGGCAGGAGAAGTTTCAGCCAAGCCAAGCTATACAACAAGTTTCAGGACAGGAAGACCACAGCAAGACTCTGTCTTGAAGACCAAGGGCCAGCTCAGCTGTAAAGTATTTCCCTAGCATGTACACGGCCCTGGATAGATCCCCAATGGTCTAACCAATAAAAACCCCACATCACAAAAACTCAAGCTAGTAAAGCAAACTGCCTCCTTCTTTATTTAAAATGGCAAATGAATTTCTTCCTAGGGAAGAAAATAATTTGGTTTCATTTTTCTAAATTATGTGTGAACCACAATGAAATGGCTTTTAGTAACACCAACGAAGTCAAGATGCTACAGTGGTCACATACTTTTATCTTCCTGGCCCTTGAAGAACACATCAAGGCTGGACCTGGGGGCCCTTGCCTGAAATCTCAGTTCTCAGAGAGGCTGATGCAGCTAGGGCTATATAGTAAAAGCCTGCTGCTCAAAGACAGAAAAAAAGAGGGGGAGGGATAAAAAGAAAATAAATGAGAAACACACTAACGATGACAAACACAGCCATAATACACACAGCCACACTTAAATGCTGATTTGAGGACTTTGAATCTCTTTTTTCTTTTTAGACAAGGCCTCATGTATCTGGACTTGCCTCCAACTTGCTATGTATGAGAGGACGACCCTGAACTTCAGATCCTCCTGCCTCTACCTGTTAGGACTACAGATGTGAACCACTATGTCTGGTATAGATCTTCGTGCACATTAGTCAAGCACACCATAATCTGAGGTACACCCCAGTCTTCGGTTTGGGGGTGGTTTTTTCACTCCAAAATTTCAAAAATGGGGAATCGTGATTTTCTTTCAGTATTTCAATGTTTTTTTCTTTTCTTTTTCCTTTTTTTTGTCTTTTTGAGACAGGGTCTCCCTGTAGCCCCAGATGGCCTGGAACTCGCTATGTAGACCAGGATGACCTCAAACTCACAGAGATCTGCCTGCCTCTGCCTCCCCAGTGCTGGGACTAAAGGTGTGCGCCACCACACCCAGCTTTGCAGTTTCCTTTCTATACTTAATGTTTTCATCCATCCAAATTGTATCAGGTTTAAAGTGTAAGGTCATATTTTAACTTTTCTGATTCTGCTGTGAGCTAGTGGCTGTCTCACACATCATACTGGGCAGTTACTGTCGTTCCAGTGTTTATGCTGAAGCTGGCAACCTGACTCAGTTCTCTCACAAAGTTTAACATGGTTTCTCTGGGGAAATCAATGTAACAGTCATCTCATACATAATGACAAGTCTGTTTTCTTTCGTGCAGTTCTTGTTTCTTTCTCTTGGGCTAACACAACAGCTAGAAGAGGTGCTAACTAATAAAGCTGATAGTTGGTTAGCTGGTGTTGTTTGGTTTCTGAGTTCAGTAGCAAGATTGCTAGGGTTTAAGTTATAGAACTGTTTGAATAGGATACCTTATGGGATGTTTTTGATAGCCTACTTCTCTTTCAAAGACCCGTATGAATAGCTAAATAGATTAGGCAAGCATACAGGATGAGTTGCAAGTTAGGAAACTTTTGTCTTTATAAATGGGCACTTATTTTCATAGTTTACCATTATTTTGCAGTCTTCTGTTTTATGAAACCTTTTCCTGATTACTTATGGCAAGGCTACGGCACAAGCAATAAAAGCTAGACCCAATAGAGCCCTAAAACATCTGAATGAATGAAAATGAATCAATTAGCCTTCAAATTGGTTTACAGAACACAATGCAAAGCTTTCCTTGGATAGCAAAATTCTGCCTTGTTTCAAAAGACACCCATGCTTTTTACTCTGCACACCACACACACACACACACACACACACACACACACACACACACACAGGTAAATTCTAGAAAATAAGCTGAAACTTTAGGTATAACCAAAAATAAATAACAAGAAAGAGGCAATGATGAATAAAAGCAGCAGCTAAGCACTGGACAGCGAGGAGAGGAAGCCCGCCTCACCTGCACTCCGACCTGCAGCTCTTTGTCCAGGAGTGCTCTCTTTTTCAGGATCTCAGCTTTGAGCTGTTCCTTGTGTTTGAAGAGCAGAGCAGAGAGCTTGCTAGCATTCTGCTTGCTCCGTTTCTGTTCCACACTCTCTTCACGCTTCCGTTTCTTTGCTGCTTGTTTTTCTTCTTTATCTATCTTATCCAAAATATACTTCATCACCTGGTTACAGACAATCATTCTAGAGAAAAACACACAACCTATGAAATGCTGCGAGTTTCATTCTGAAAGGTTTAAGACATGAATCTTCTACGTCCCTCCAGATGATGGACAAACTAACTGCGACTGCAAAGTTGCAAAAAGTGACCCAACCTATTAAGAGCAACTACCACTGAATGCCGATGAAAGAAAACCAAAGCTCAGCACTCGAGTGCCTGTGTCTCTCCCTACCTTTGATTCTCTTCTCTTTCAGCTGGAGTCATGGTCTTTTTCTGTTTTAAATGTTCTATTACAGCATTGTGTTTCATCACCACCTTTAGGACAGAACAAATCTGTAAGTGCACATTTTATAACCAACACAAGTCAGTACACAGGAACAGCATACACCAGTTTTCAAAGAAATGGTAAGAATTTTGTACAAATAATAAAAAGAATTCAAGCTGCTAGGTGTCCCAGGTGCTCACCCTGTGCTGGGCACTGAATGAAGCCAAGCACCTGACATGATCTTTTCTTCATCGTAACACTGAATCATGGGGAGACTTTGTCAAATGAAAACCAAGACACACACACAAAAAACTTGTTTGAGATTAAATAATAAGTAACACAGCTTAACTTTTCACCCAACTCTCATTTCCAAAGGCTTTGACCCATCATGTTGCCTTCTGGGTGTTGATTTTAGACAGTTCCCTGCCCCATACAAAGATCTGGAAGACAGACAGGTACTGGAACAATCCTCAGTAGACACTGAGAGCTGGGAAATCATGCATTTCAACAAGTCACATGAGTTCAATTTTATAGGAAGAAGAACTTACATCTTTACAATCAAACACATGACCTCATTTAATCGTAATAATCTTGTATGGCTAGAAAGAGAGGAGTTTTAATGCGGTTACAGCTCAGAGGACAGAATGGTGGTAACATGAAGCCTACATGCTACCTATGCTATGGCCTCATGCTGAGGGGGCATGCTACAGGTTACCTCACCATATGACAGAATGTGACTTTAGTGCAATTCTAGGTCATCTAAAGTGACTGACTCCACTCAGAAGCTACTCCAAGGTGTCCTTGTTCCATGCTACCACCTCACATGGTTATAGAAATTTGGGTTTAAAACACTTTTACAAAGGTGTGGAAAGTAATGCAAATGAATTCAGTCTGCCTAAAGTGTGCTCAGTCCACAGGCAAATGAAGAATGACAATTGCAAATAACATCAAATGAATCACTGTGATGTCTGAAAATGGCCTTGACAACTCGGTCAAACTTCTAAGTTTTCTATCAGTGATACTTAAACTCAGGCTTCCAACCTTTTCATCTTAGTTCTCCCCAGAAAAAGGTGGTTTCTAATAAGCACTGACACTGAATGTCCAGTAAGGAGTTCCAAACCAGCATCATCAAGCAATGTTTGTGGTCCACTCACTGCCTCTTCTAAGTTTAGCCACCAATGACTTTGGCTCATTTAGGAAACCTAACACAACCAAACCACTAAGTCTACTGCACAGCACAATAATTTAAGCTACTGAACATGCTGCTTTGACTTAATAAATTTACCTGTTTCTGAATGATTTCACTTTGGTTAGAATCTTGGAGGATGTGTTCATGCTTAATTTCTATCTGTTGCTGCTTCTTCTTTTGCTGCTGATCCCTGAATTGCTGAACCCTCTGCAACTGCTCTTGCACACTGGCTGCCTGCACTGTAACCACATTCTGAATCTGGTGAGTTTGCACAGCACTGTTTTGCTGAATTTGAATAGGTAACTGCAGTCTGATTTGCTGGGGCATACCACCTTGCTGAGCCTGTATCTGAGCCACAACCTGCAACTGGATCTGAGAGAGAACCTGGACTTGTTGCAGCTGAGGCACAGCAATGACTTGGGGCTGCGGCTGTTGTATTTGTAGCTGAGGATGGGATGGGAACGAAACAGTAACTTGATTTAACGTTTGTCCTGACGAAAGAGTTTGAGTTGAAGACTGTACCTGGGGCTGAGACTGTGGTTGGCCTTGGGAAGGTGTCTGCAGAGATGCAGGGGGTGGAAGTGGACTCGGCTGTGAGGTTGTAGTCTGAACCTGGTGTTGCTGTCCAGGAGTCACTTGGGATGGAGTTGATGGACGTATTCGAGTCAGTGGCGGACTCTGGACACGAACAGGAGATTGTCCTTGGACACTGCTTTGAGGCTGCCACTGTGCTGCCACTTGGGGTTTGGATGACTGTGCTTGGGTGGGCTGTGCTTCAGAAGGGACATGGGACGAGACAGCTGTCTGGGTCTGGACCTCAGGCAGGGTCTGGACTTCAGGCTGAGCTGGGGGCTGGGGCTGGGGCTGGGGCTGCACTGCAGGCTGAGCAGTCTGTGGCTGGGCCTCTGCAGGGCTCACACTCGATGGCTGAGCTGGTGCCAAGGTTTTGGTTGGTTGCACTTGGGTCTGGGGTAGTAGTTTACTCTGTTTTTGTTCACTTGAACCTGTGAAAAGGAGACACAATGACTTCCCTGACTTTAGAATGGAAGGCCACAGTCAGGGAAGAGGCTGAAGGGATTTTTCTCAAGCTGAGAATTGTGTATTTCAGTAGAGAAGATGTAAGCCTTCCACTCAGGCACACTTAGGCTAGGACTCTGCTGGGCTGGGGAACCCAGCTTTAACCATTTTCTGGATGCTCTCTGTATCTTCTCCAACACTCCAGAACTTTCAAAGTAAGGCTAGGTGTTCTGAGACAGACTCTATCAAGCCTCACTTTTTTATGGCATGTAGGAGGAGGGTGACAAAGTGGTCTGGGCCTGTAGCTTTCAACCACAGTTATGAGCTACTAGATGGGTTTACCTTCCCTGAACTCACCTCCAGGATTCTACGGAGGCTGGCAAGGAATGTGTAGGCCCAATTATCATGGTATCCATTATTTTGCTCCCCTTTTCTATGCTATTTTTTTTGTGGGGTGGGGAGTGTGCAGAGAACCTAAGAACAAGGCATGAGGCTTGCCAGCCGAGGAGTACTCTCCTGGAGAACAGTACTGGCTACTTGCTCTGTGAGCCCAGGAACAATGGCAACAGAGAATTTTCTACCTGCTGCTGTAGTAGAGACGGTGGTGCCATTGCTGGCAGTTGTGGCTGTGGTCGCCAGTGGGGTGAAGAGAAATCGCTGGACGGTACCATTGGGCATTGCAGCCTGCATGAGCTGTTGTCCTGGCCCTGGGAGGACAGTCATCCCCTGAGGTATCAACTGCAACTGTCCAGTTGTCTGACCTTGTCCTTGAATGACTACTGTCAAACCTTGATTGCCACCCTGTGGAAAAAGTGTTCAACATGTAACACATGGTGCTCAAAGCACCAAGTTGTAAAGCGTTTTTATTAAATCATTTACACTAGAAAGATCGTCTTCAAAAACATTTTTATTTTACTTATTTTTGGTCCTTTTGAGACAGGGGTTCCCTGTAGCCCTAGTTGGCCTAGAACTTGCTACGTAGACCAGCTGGCCTTGAATGCACAGAGATCCACCTGCCTCTGCCTCTTGAGTGCTAAAAATTTTTTAGTATTTTTATTTTGAATTATGTTTATATGTGGATATGTGCCCATGGAAGCTAGAAGAGTAGAAATTCCCAGGAGCTGGAGTTGTGGGTGGTTGTGAACCATCCAACATGGTTGCAGGGAGTTGAACTACGGTCCTTTGGAAGAATAGTGCATTCTCTTAACCAAAAAGCCATCTCACCAGCACTATAAAGATCGTTTAACACATGTGAGTGTCAATGTGATAATACCAGAAAATCTTAGATAAATTAAAGTAAGGGTATTTATGTTGCACAGTGGAAAAAACATTAACATTCAGAGTTTCAGTCAAAATTCCCCACAAGAATAGCCAGGTACCTATCTACAAGCTATCACTTCTCCAGAATCAGTTTAATCCATTTATAAAATAAAAACACTGAGGAGTTAGAGAGCTGGACGGCTCAGTGGTTAAGAGCACTGTCTGCTCTCGCAGAGGACCTGGGTTCAATTCTCAGCACCCACAAGTGGGTAACAACTGCCTGTGACTCCAGTTACAGGGGCCTGGTGCCCTCTTTTGACCTCTGCAGGCATTGCACGATATGGGTGAACTTACATACATGCAGGCAGTACACTCATACATATAAAATCAAATAAAAATTAATTAAAGGTATTGAGTAGGTATTGATCCCAGCACTCAGGAGTGTGAGGTCAGCCCAGGCTATAGAAAAAATCCTGCCTCAAAAATATCCTTGCCCCTGCCCAAAAGTGTGATGTGGCTTCTATGAGAGACAGAGACAGAGATTGGTAAGTAGGTGGGGGTCGGGGGGACAGGGACAAATACTGTAGCCCATCACGGCCTGGTATTAACTATGTAGCCTAAGCTGGCTTTGGATTCAGGCAATCCTCTTTTATCAGCTTCCTAAGTACAGGTAGCATAGATGATGGCCACCATGCTCAGATCAAAATTCTTATATTTCAATTGATTATTTTTATGTGTGTGTGATTAAGTCACTTTTTTAAAAAAAAATTATTTATTATTTTTATTTTATGTGTATGCGTGTATTGCCTACATGTAGGTAAGTGCATCCCTGTTGTGCAATACCTGCAGAAGACTGTCAGATCCCTTGGAACTGGAGTTACGGACAGTTGTTAGCTGCCATATGGGTGCTAGGATTTAAACTCGGGTCTTTTGCAAGAACAGTCGGTGTTCTTAACCACTGCGCGCTCTCTCTCCAGCTCCAATAAGAATCCCAGAAAAATCTAGAGCTCACTATGTAGACCAGGCTGACCTTCACCAGACAGTGATCCTCCTGCCTCCTGAGTACAAGGAGTTTAGGCATCTGCTGTTATGCCCAGTCAAAATTCTTAGTTTAGATGGAGTCTCACATAGCCAAGGCTGGCCTTGAACTCCTGATCCCCTTGCCTCCATCTCCCAACTGCTAGGATTGTTGGTGTAAGCCACCGCACCTGACACCCACATTATTACTTTATACCATCCTATATTCACATTATTTGGTAATTTTTTCTTTTTCTTAAAAATATTTTATTTATTAATTATTTTATTTATTAATTTATTTTATGTGTATTCGTATATTGCCTGCATGTAGGTAAGTGCACCTGTGTGATGCAATGTCCACAGGGAACAGAAGAGGTTGATGGATCTCCTGGGACTGGAGTTATGGACAGTTGTTAGCTGCCATGTGGGTGCTGGGATTTGAACCTGGGTCTTCTGCAAGAACAGTTAGTGTTCTTAACTGCTGAGCCATCTCTCCAGGCCCCATTTGGTAATTTTCAAAAAGCGCTTACATATGTTGTCTCTCATCTCAATCTGACGTAGACTGAAGACTTGGAAGTAGCAGAGCAAATATTAGTTACTATACAATTATTTATTCCCAATTAAGAAATTCAGAAAAGTCAAGTCCTAACCATGTTGGTGGCACAGATGTTCAAGGCTATCGTGAACATACAAAAAAACAAGGGCCGAGGATAGAGATGGCTCAGTGGTTAAGAACACTGGTTGCTCTGGCAGAGAGAACCCTGGTTTGGTTCTGAGCAACCACGTGGTGGCAAACAACCATCTGTAACTCCAGTTCCAGAGGATCCAACGCCCTCTTCTGGCCTCCATGGGCACTGCACGCATGTGGTGCACTTACATAAGCAGGCAAAACATTTATACACATTAAAAAAACAAAACAAAATACAACAAGGGCTCGGAGTTGTACTTGTCTAGCATTTACAAGGTTCCGAGTTCAATCTTTAAATGCAGGAAAAGAAATGAAAAAATTTCCCATAACCAGAAGTAAGGTGTGAGAATTAGAACTGAGTTGTCCAGTGCTTGCTCCTTTTTTCCTCCTCTCAGTATGTACCAAATTTCCTGGGGTCTGTGTGCACATGTGCAGAAGTGTAAGTATTGTGTGGTGTTGAACTAGAATCTGAGGCCTCTTCTACAAGCTGGAGCTGAGAGAGCACTTTGCCCCTGAACTGCAGCTGTACTTTCTTAGAGGTTCAGAAACAGAACACGACAACTGGAAGTCAGAACTACTAAGGTGCAAGTAGTTACAAAAACGGGGACCAGAAAGAGAGCTCAACTACTGTCTCTTCTGCCCAAATCCTATTTATTCAGCAAATCTGACTGTCAAGACCAAGTATGTGACAAAGAATTAGGAAGCCAAAGTAAAAACAAACTGAAAACTCTCCATGGCCTAGGCCTATGATGTCTGTACTGAGCTCCATATACTTGAGTCACTTAAGGAATACCGAGTTTTGTTTTTCTAAAAAATATCCTTCTTGTGTATGTTCAAAACTACACAAATACCACCAGTCTGATGATCACAGCAGCACCCAGGAATCCCCATGCAATGTGTCTTGACTAAAACTCTTTTCTGTAGAGCAGACACTGTGTTCTCTTTTATAACACTGTACCTCATTGCATGTACTGCTGAGGGTCTTATCTTTCTGTGGTCACTGGGAATCTGCACACTGGAAGCAATATTCATGTAGAATGATGACAATGGCCGTTCTCAAAGGAATGAAAGAGCCCTGTATCCCTATACAGTGTAGCTAGCTCATTTTGCCTATTTCTAAATTTTAAAATTAACAGATTAATATACAGGGTCTCACTATATTCTTGGCTGGCCTGGAACTCTCTACATAGACCAGGCTGGCCTTGAACTCAGAGATAACCTGCCTCTGCCTCTTGAGGTGAGTGCCACCACACCCAGTCTGTTTTTGAACATTTCACAAATGGAATCATAATGTTATTTGCTTTAAACTATCTCACCATTTTATCAGTGAGAGTCATTTCTGTAAGTCTGTGCAGCAATGCATAGCTCATTTCTGTTGTATCAGTAATGATACACTTGACTGTCTAAATTACCAGATAGGCATTTTGGTTGTTTCTAAGTTACTAACTCTTATGAACAGTGCTGCTATGAATACTTGTATCCATATGCTCTGGTGCTCACAGGATCAGGAAGCCCAGGGGGTTTCCAAAGTGGGTGAAGCAAGTAACACTTACTGGCTATGCATGAAATTTCATTCTGTTAAATTCTGGTTTTGGTGATGGACATTTAAATTTCTTCTTTCTAAATTCATTTCATCCAGGTAGTATGAAAGAGCACTCTGTGCTCTTAACCGCTCAGTTATCTCTCCAGCTCCTTGTCTGCTCCTTTTGCTGTTGTTCTTCCTTATTCTTATTCTCCCCACCCCCGTCTCTCTGTGTGTTTTTGTGTGTGTAGGGAATGTATTGGGAACAGAATGTAGGGACCCATACCTGCTAGGTAGGTGCTCTACCACTGAGCTATATTCCAAATTCTGCACTTCATTCATTCATTATTTCACATGTAATAGTGTCTTGCCAATATATATGTGTATTATGGACCATATGAGTACCTGGTGTCAGAGGAGGGCATCAGACCCCTGAAACTGGACTTTCAGACTCTTGTGAGCCACCATATAGTTGATGGGAACTAAACCTGGGTCCTCTATGAGAGCAGCAAGTACTCTTAATTGTTGAGGCATCTGGCCTGGAACTCCCTACTAGACCAGGCTGGGCCTCTGTCTCCCAAGGCCTAGGATTAAAGGCAGGTGCCACAATGCCTAGCTGGTGCTGGGGAGCTTCACTTAGGTCACTAGGCTTGTAGAGCAAGCACTTTCCCCACTGAGCCATCTCCTCAGCCCCTACATTAATTCTCTGTATGTTCTGTACAGCAGTCTATGTTTGGGATTAAAGGCATGCCACCAGCATACCTGTTGATCCAGTGTACAGATCAAACCCCATGACTTTGTGCATACTGCATTAAGTACTCTACCAATTGAGCTATATGGCTAATTCCTGTTTTAAATTTTTCATTTGTTTTTTTTTTTAGTGTGTCTATGTGTTTGTGCTCACCCATTTGTGTGCATGTGGAGCTGAGAGGATAACACTGTCTTGCTTTACAACTCTCTGCCTTATTTATTCATTTTTATTTATTTTTGGTCTTTTTGAGGCAGGGTCTCCTTGTAGCCCCAGCTAGCCTTGCACTTGCTATGTAGACCAGGCTGGCCTTGATCTCACAGAGATCCATCAGCCTGCCTCTGCCTCCCAAGTGCTGGGATTAAAGGTATGAGCCACCACACCTGGCTTTTTAAAATATTTCATCTAGGATTTTTATTTAATTTCATGTGTATGACTGTTTTTGCTGAATGTATATTGGGTCCTTTGGAAGAACACTATGTGCTCTTAATCACTGAGGTAGCTCCAGCCCCAGCATAAGTTTTGATATCAGGTTGTACACGAGGCAAATCCTCTTTCCCTTTAATAGTGACATAGTCATTAGATGGACATGGTTGGCTTACCCAATGAAGCAGAGGCAGAGACAGAGGTAGGTGAATATCTGTAAGATCAACACTGGTGTACATAGGGAGTTCCAAGCCAGCTGGGGCTATAGAGAGACCCTGTCTGAAAACAAGCAAATAAACAAAAAAACCATAGCTATTACTGGTGGTTGTTATCATATGCCATGGTAAAACTCAGGATGTGAAGAGCCGCAAAAAGTGGGCTTCAGGGAACTTGGGATTTTGACAGTGGAAGACTAGACAATAATATTGTAACTTCCAAGCAATCGGCTTAATGCCCCCAAATTTTGTTTTTCCTATGAAAAGTGGCCAACTAATAAAAAAAAATTTGGTAGTTGAAAAAGTTATCCCTTTTCATTGGTATAGCTTCCAATCTAAAGGACTACAGATAGTGGACATTATATCCTGCCAATAAATATTCTTGTTGGACTCCAGAAGGCAGAAACTTCTTTAAGTATATTTTAGAATTTACTACTGGAGAGTAGGGGGTTAAGAGCACTGGCTGCTTTCGCAGAGGAATGGGGTCAAATCCCAGCACAAACATGGTGGCTATCAACAGTGTAATTCTAGTTCCAGGGACTCTTCTGGCTTCTGAGGGCATTGCATGGCATGGGTACACACATAAAATACACATACACATAAAATCAATATTAAGAAAAAAATTTAGGGGCTGGAGAGATGGCTCAGTGGTTAAGAACACTGACTGTTCTTGCAGAAGACCCAGGTTCGAATCCCAGCACCCACATGGCAGCTAACAACTGTCTGTAACTCCAGTCCCAGAGGATCCGACAGCCTCTTCTGTCCTCCACAGGCACGACACAGGTGCACTTACATACATGAAGGCAATATACACATACACATAAAATAAAAATAAATAAAATTAAAAAAAAAAAGTTTAAAATCTACAGGTATATGTGAGATGTCGGCCATGGTGGTACATGCCTTTAATCCCAGCCTTCAGGCAACAGAGGCTGGTCTACACAGGGAGTTACAGGCCATTCAGGGCTACATAGTGAGGCCCTGTCTCAAAACAAAAAAGTAAACGAAAACCAAATATAAGCTTAAAAAAAAAAAAAAAAAAGCTTACAGTAATCACTTCTTGGCCTTTTGCCTAAGATCAAATGTAAACTTATAGCAAAAATAGTAACACTAAGCTGGGTGTGGTGGCACACGCCTTTAATCCCAGCACTCGGGAGGTAGATCTCTGTGAGTTCAAGGCCAGCCTGGCCTACATAATGAGTTCCAGGACAGCTGGGGCTACAGAGACCCTGTCTTAAAAAGACTAAAAAAAAAGTAAGACTGCCTCTCAAGTTAAAGTTACTTACGTGGCCCTGTGTTAACTGAGTGAGCTGAGCCATGGTAAGCTTCACCTGCCCTTGCTGGGGGCGAGGGGTCGGTGGGGCTGAAGTCGGTAGAGTACCAGCTGGTGTTCCTGGAGTTAAGGCTTTCTGCCCAGGTGATGAGGAAGCCGCACTCGGGGCAGAGACTGCAGTGGAAACAGGCTGTCCTCGGATGATCTGCGTCACCACTTGTTGGGGAGCCCCTGCAGAAGGAGCAAGACAACCTTACTGCTCACATGCACTTAGCACACTTTGAATTAAACATGCTTGGCACTTCAGATGAATACACCTCATTTCAGTCTTCAAACAGATACTTGGATGCCAATAACCCAAACATAGGATCACAGCCAAAGGACCTGCCTGGGTGGCAATTCGTCTATTTCTCCTCTGCTCATGGACAAATGCTATCTAGCTCAACTATCCACAGTAAAGAAACAACAAAGTCAAAGTGACAGAGAATGCATCACAGAGTACAAAACATGTCATGTGAAGCTGTTTTTTCTTAACATTAGACTGAAAAGGTCATAGGTACTGAATTCTACTTGAATTTTACTGGAGAAAAGAATTCTTTTGACTTTATTCTGTGAGATAGGGACTCATGTCTAGGAACTCTTTGTAGTTGAGGACCTTGACTTCTGATCTTACTGCTGGGATTACAGATGTGATAACACACCTGGCAAGATATTTAAAAAATATGCTGGGTGGCTGTGCTCACGCACACACAAGCTTCTCTTCCAGCTATTAGACAGGTGGTTTGGGAGAAGCAGGAGGGCAGAAAGCACAGCAAGCTCAACACTTTCACAGCGACTGTTCATTAAATGATCACTGGACTTAAGCTGAAGACGGAAATCCCTGCGGCACCCAGCAAGCCGAACTGGGAGGAATGACACAGTTTGAGGCCAGCCTGGGCTATATAATTAATTCCAGACCAATCTGAGCAATATATGAGACAGTGTCTAAAATGTCAAGTCAAAACCATCTCCCCCCAAATAAATAGGAATAAAAAGGTTAAGTCGACACCCTCCCCTGATGGGAAGAGCAATTACTTGATAGGTACCTTAACATTTAGACTCTTACTAATCAATGAGGAACATTAAATTTTTCAAGATGTGTATTTCCTGTCTTTTTTCTTTCTGTGAGTACTTATGTATAGATATTAAATTTCTTTAATAATGAAATGTTTTGTAAACAGGTGAAGGTGAATGTTCTTTGATATTTAGAATACTTTCCCTTATTGCCTTGATAAACTTGCATGTTGAAATCCTTGCTTGAAAACGTTTCCTTAGACTACATTTTCCAAAACTATTACTAAGCTTGTTGCAGCAATGTAATGAACCAATGTTAAAAAAGGCACACCAATGCACATGCTCACTACCTCTGATGGCCAGTCTCAAACCCTGAATGACTCTAGCAATCAGAATGTCACAGTATTTCACTGCCTGAATCTTCTCACTACCCAGAAAGAATGAGCATTAAAATCTGTGCTGTCTCAATCGTGAATGTTTCTACATTGTCTGCTCATTCTCCACTTTGCCCTGCACAGCCTAGAACTCTATGTAGACCAGGCTGGCCTTGAACTCACAGATATCCACTTGCCTATGCTTCCCAAGCACCAGGATTAAGGGAATATAGCATCACACCTGACAAAAGATGTTTCTTAATACTGTACTTTCCCTACTCTGTCATCTGTCTTTCAATTTTATTTCTAAGCCCATAAATATTTTTAATGATCTGACTCCCCCAGCCCACCCACCCTCCATTACTGCTTACAGGGCTCTAGTACATTCTTGCAGTCTCTCATCAGCTACGTCTTGGGGTTTTCTTTGTCAGAAGTATAAGCCAAGTATTCCAGGAAGATTTAGTGATTCACGATAATACTTTCTTTGACATGCATTAAATTCTAAAATATGATGGTTTATAAACGCATCTATGTGCATGGTTTCCTGGGAACAATGCTCCTAACTTTGGTGGCTTTATGATACAACTTAAATCTGCAAGGAATATTTTCCATTACTACTCTTTATAAATTTTGGGGGTAATTCTCATCTGTTTACTCAAGGTGTCTCACGATATTTAGGGTGCTGGGAGGCTTTAAATTTGAGAGCTTCTGGACTCCAAGTATCCATGCGCTACAGTTTGGGGGAAATACATGAAAAGATATCATTTTAGTTTATCATCTAGTTTTGCTATACTGCACCATAAACACAGGTAACAGACTGGTAATGATGAATCATATGATGATTACTAAGATAATCTAATGCACATTATCTTGGGAATATCATTAAATTGCAAATTCAAGCCTCAAGTAGTGGTGTACAACTGTGACCCCAGGATTCTAATAGTAGAGGTGTGAGGTTAACAAGTTGGTTAATATCAAGTTTAAGGCCAGCTGGAGTTACAAGATGAGACACTGCCCCCAAACAAAAACAAAAACAAAAACAAAAACAAGAAAAACCCCAAGGACTACGAATGTAGCTCAGTGGTAGAGGGGCTTGTGTTGGTCTTAAACATACAAGATCCTGGGCTCAATTCTAAGCATGCACAAAGAAACTGCTTTCTTTCTGTTTCTTTTCTCCAGTTTCGTTCTCTCTAGTTTTACTCGGGAGCTGGGAGAGGGTGTTTTGTAAGACAGTCTCACTCTGTGGCATAGGCTAGTGCCAACACTGAATTCCCTCCCCTCATTCTTCCTTCCTATAGCCTTTGTGGTAAGTGTTTTTGCATAGCTTTTTATTTTTTATACCTTTTCCAGTAGTTTTAGGATGTTTCTCATAAATATGTACAGGTACTTCAGGAGTTTTAATCAACTTTAATATTCAACTTTTTTTCTAGTGCCAGGGTTTAAACACAGGGTCTTGTAAACGCAAAGCAAGAGCTGCACCACTGAGCTACATCCCTAGGCTACAGTATTCAACTTTTAATGTGGCAGTGATAGGAACTTTACGTATTATATTTCTTAGAGATTTCTTTTACAGTTTGTAAGTAAACATGAATTTAACTTTTTGGCAAAGACAAGAATGAAGTGGATATTGGATGCATCCCACAACAGATGAGAAATTTTTTTTGCGGGGGTGGGGTGGGGGTGTCTTTTTGAGACAGGGTCTCTCTGTAGCCCCAGCTGTCCTGGAACTCAGAGATCCTCCTGCCTCTGCCTCCCTAGTGCTGGGATTAAAAGCGTGCACCACCATGCCTGGTGGTATTTTTTAATATACAGAATGCTAAATATAGGATAACTGCAGATCTCCACGGGTTGCCTAGGTAATAATGGTACAGTGAAGGCACGAGTACCTGGCTGCACCATCACAGGCGTTCGAATAATTGCCTTTCCTAGTGACGACTGCTGGATTGGAGTTCTAATCACAGTCATACCAGGGCGGATCTGAGGCCCTGTGATTACCTGTGAACAACACAAAGGACAATGAATTAAACAGCTTCAGAAATTCTAAAGTACAACAGACTTAGAATACAAGATCATTAAACATTTTATACTGGTACAAAGTCTACAGAAGTGGCAGAGAGCCTTCTCCATGACCATTCAAACTATATTAAGTTTTGGTATAAAGACAGACTTCTCAAAGTGGAAACTTTCATTCAAATGAGATCAAATGAAATTCCTCTCCATTGACGAGAGCAGCTGTCAGACTACAAGGAAAGAAGACCTAGAAGGTGTCCCTGTCCTTTGTAACTCTGGCTCAAGAAAAATGTTGACTCCTATAACCTAAAAAGTAATAAATCAAACGAGGAACCAAATATTCTTTCATAGTTAAGAAGGGAGACATCCAATTTTATGTCTTACAGGGCTTATACTGAGTTCAACTACATTAATTCAACTGTGAACCTAGAAACTTGCACCCACTTGTCTGAATATGTTAAAGCTGTAGTGAAAAGCTTCTATTAATGCAGTTATTAAAAATTTAAGAAAGTAGGGCTGGAGAGATGGCTCGGCAGTTAAGAACACTGGTTGTTCTTGCAGAAGACCCAGGTTTGAATCCCAGCACCCACATACAGCTAACAACTTCCCTAATTCTAGTTCCAGGGGAACTGACAGCCTCTTCTCTCCTCCTTGGGCGCTGCACAACACGGGTGCATTCAGGCAATACACGCATACACATAAAATAAAAAATTAAATTTTTTTAAAAGTATGATTAAAAAAATTCTTCAAAGCATAAAAATTTGCTCCTTAATAATTAGTAGATGTGAAAACCATTATCATTGAAATCTACCTGATGACTTTATATCCATGCTCAGATGCCAAGGAGCTCAGAAAGTAACCAACTATGACTAGTAATGATCTGATATATAAAAAAAAAGGAAAAAGGGAGACTAAAGAGAGCACTTCAATTCCCTATTACAGTCCAAACATTTTCAAGACCGCAGTCTTCAATTATCTCCAGAATACTGGTACCAATGAAATGTCTCTCATATGTGCACATATCAACTGAAGCATTTTTTATTCTCGTTCTCTCTCTGTCTCTGTCTCTCTCGTTTTTCCCATTCCTTCTTTGCTGTTCACTTAGCAGAGCAAGTACATTTACTAAGGAACAGAGAGAAGGACCTTGTGATGGGGCAGGAGGCGCTAAGGAGGAGCATCTCATTCTATTTCTTTTTCTCTGTGCATGTGTTTTACGTACATAGTATACCATGTGTGCAATGCCCATGGATACCAGAAGAGGGGATGGATCCCATGGAGCTGGAGTCAGCTGTCATGTGGGTGGTGGGAACTGAACCCAGGTCCTCTGCAAGAGCATCCAGTGCTCTTAATGACTGAGCATCTCTCCAGCCTAATTCTATTTCTTTGGGATGGACACCATATTTCCTTCCACTGGTTTATGTACAATTTTCTTTAGAAAACACTGGCAAGTAATAACTATTCACAAACTATACCAAATGTTAAAATATATCCTGTATCAGCAATACTTATCAGAAATATTTTTTTTTAAAAATCAATTTTTTCCAAATTGGTACTTCTTCATAGATCCAACCAAAGGGAAGAAAAATTAGCTGGATAAATGCTGAGAGAAGTCATTTTAACACATCATCCTGATGTGCTCAACACCCCAAAACAGACAGCCTGCAAAGAACTCTTACTTGTGAGGTGGTGGTGGTTCCTCCAGAGGCTGAGCCATTAGGCCTAATCGTGACGGTTGCTGTCCTGGGCTGGAATGAAGTAAAGGTTTGCTGACTTGGACCTGTAGTTGATGGAATGATGCCCAGAACTTTCTGCTGTACTTGGACAACGCCTTAAAAAAAGATGAAGAAGGCATGAACAATCATCCCTTTGAGGAAAAGCAGGACATGTTGCTTGGTTTCTGAGGAGAAACTATGTGTGGCAGGGATTCATACTGGGATACACAGAATGTGCGATCTGACGACGGAATCAGTGAAGAGGGAATGAAGAATGGTGACAGTATGATCTGGCGAATGTGAACTCAAACTCTTCACGTTTCCCTTACCTCCTTGTGTTGCCGGCACATTTACAGCGACAATCTTGCTGTTTGCAGGAAGTGGCAGTTTGGTAATTACTTTTCCTGCCACAGTGACGGGATTGCCTGTAATTTGGAACGTCTGACCTGTGCTGGCAATGGTGGTAGCAGATGTGGCGGCTGTGCTGGTGGCTAATGGGGTATAAGACATTTAATAAACTTTAGATTTAAAATAACCAGCAGCATAGTGATGTCTAGGGAGGGCACCAACGCATGAAATGTGGCTCATTTGTATTCTTAATAAAACATTCCTCTCTAAGCAAGTGCACTCTGTGGATGTTGAGGTGAAAGGACGGATAAGCAGCAGTGCTACAGAATATCATGGACAGCACCTGTAACAAACCAGCCTCACAGCTTCAAGAAATGGTGCATTTCCATAGGGAAAGGGCTAACGATGTTTTCTGTGACGGAAAACAATGGTCTTGTTTAGTCATGGTACCTGAATTGGATTGGCCTTGCTTCACCCATGTGGCAAAGGTTTGATGGAAGTTCTTGTTTTGCTGGAATGTGACTGTGGCTGGAGATCCAACTTTGGTAGCAAGGACCATTTTAGTTCCAGGGGTGACTGAGCCACTCAGTGGAGCCACCATAACTTTCTGAGCTGGAGAGATGGTGCTGGTTGTACTGTTTGTTGGGGATGTGGTAGAGGTTGCGATGACTGCAGGTTTCTGCTGCTCCAACCGCTTCTATACAAGGCAGGGGGAGGATGGAAGTGGAAGTGTTCTAAATCAAAAAATGCCTTTCTGCCCAAAGTCCAGCCACAATACCAGCACCCTAAGAAACTGCATGGATTTCCGGGATGTCTAACTTCCACAGAGACGATATGCCCATGCAAATTTACCCCTGAATTTCTTCACAAAGGTACTATTTCGAAGTCTCTATACCATAAGTTTGTTCACAAACAAAAAAATTAAAACCATCAAAATGTTCTGTCTATCCAATACTCAGTTTTCAGCATGACGACAAAGCTGAGTCATTTTAGAGACAGAACACCATGCTGCTCAGTGTGGACTTAGCCAAAAGAAAGTACGGGGCTTCTCTTGTATTCTGGGAGCTCGGATTATCGACTCTTAAACAACATGATGGTATTTTCTAAACAATTCAAGCTGGCAAACATGCAATCAAGCAGGATGAAAACTGCAAAACTATTTTGAGACTTTGTTGTTTGTTTGTAGACAGGGTCTCAATCTGTAGCCCAAGCTGACTTGGAATTTACTATATAGCTCAGACTGGTCTTGAACGGGTCCCTGCCTCAGGCTCCCAAGTACTAGGATTACTTTATACACTATGCAATTCAAGAATTTTTTCATAAAAGTACGTTAGAGTCTTTTATACTCAAGGGACTAATCTTTGTAAAACCACAGGGTTACTAGGGGTGTAGCTCAGTTGGTAGAGTGCTTGCCTAGCACATTAAAGGTTCTGGGCTTAGTACTCAGCAATGCAAGAAAAAATTGAAGATAAAATAAAGAACTGGGTGTGGTAGGCACACTTGTAGGCCCAGCTCTCAGGAAGTAGAGCCAGGAAGACTGAGAATTCAACCTGGGCTACATAGCAGAACCGTCTCTAAGAAACAACCCAGATCAAACCCAAACAAAAACAAAAGAGATAAATAAAAATATCACCAGTAGTCACTAAAGGTGAGCAAACTTAGGCTTAGACAGGTTGTACAAATGACCTTAGGGCACAGTGCTAGCTCACAATGGAGGTGTGATTAAGTCCACTAAGATCCAATCAAGAGGGTACGACAGGAGGATCGCCATCCTGAATTTGAGGATGGCCTGAGATAAACAGTGACACTCTGTCCCAAAACAACAAACAAGAGCTGGGCAGGATGGCTCATGCCTGTAATCCTACCACATGGGAAAATGAGAGAGGACTTTGAGGACAGCTTGGGCTACATAATGAGATTCTGGCCAGTCTGAGTTACAGTAATACAGTGTCTGTCTCACAAGACAAAACCAAACTCTACTAAGACCAAATTCCATTTCTGGACTATTTTTTGCACACAGCCCATGTACTTGATGATAATGTAAAGTACTTCATACAGATGCTCATTTATCAGAAGGGAAGTTGTTCAGTTTTGCATGCTTAGAGATGTCATCTGACTGAAGCAAAGAAACAGAATACATATTGAATACTGATTTACTGAGAGGATATGCCCTCAAAACCGAAAGTGCTACTTGAAAAGAAATACAGATGCGACATTAGGTATGTTAGAGATGAGAAAATACACCTATCAAACGAAAAACAAAGCAACCAGCCAGTTGTTAATAGGACAAATGCTTTTGATTCCCAAGAAATTGTCCATGACAGAAATATGTACAGAATCCAAAGGCTGTTCTCTCAAATTTTAAGTGAAGAGAAAGATCTACAGTAAACTGAAAGATATGTAAGAATTTGAAAAATACTTAATAAAACTTAAGAAAAAAGAACCTTGGATCAAAAACTTTGGGTTACAGAATTAATATTAAGTGAGTTTATAAAATTTTGTAAATGCTATAGATTTGTAGAATGTGTGATTTTAAATATATTCTTATCTGTATCCTTTAAGTATATATGTTCAATAGAAATAAGCATCTTTTCAATTTCAAATATGTTTCCCATATGGAAATGCCAAAAAATATCAAGTCTCACTATCATGCATTATAACAAACTCAGCCCCTTGGCACAGCTGATTTTGCATAGACTACAGAGTTGTTCACATTTGAATTTGCCAGGAAAAAATTTCTGGAACCTACCCAAAAAATTAATGGTAATAAATAGAAATTTTATCATACTTTCATGTATCAGAGATATTTTCAAGCAATGAAATATGAAGTACATTTGAAAAATATCCATCATGAATATATAATCCCTGGGCATCTGCCGTGCTTGAATCTGGCTGCTGTCCAGTGGCCCATGGTGGCTCCCCGTCCCGGCCTTGATCCCCCACCACCTTCTTTAACTGACCTTAGTCTGCTGCTCGACTGCTTGTGCCTTTTCTTTCTCCACTCTGCAGAAAAAAAAAGGAATACCTTATACAAAAGCACAGATCTATTTCCATTTTAAAGATAAACGTTAATTAGAAACTTGTATGCAAATATTTTAAAAAGATTAATTAAAAGGAACTGAGGTATAACATCAAAAGTTAGAAAACAGAACCTTAATAAATTATCCATAGCTAGTACATAAAATTAAAAGCTGAAGTAAAATTAGCCAGAATGTACCAAAACGGACTATTAATGAGAATTCTCTGCTTCTGAAGCACTAAAACGTCTGAAGAGGAGTTAACCTTTGGATTACCTCTCAGCAAAAGCCCTGATCTCCCACAGCTCCAGCTCTTCTTCTGCTACCCAGGTTTCAATAATAACAGGGCCAGTCTGCTTGGGTGTTTCTGGCCTCTTTGGCCGCAATGCACTTGAACGAAGGCCTTTCCGCTGAGGTGTAGGTGTTTCTTTAGAAAAATCAGAGTATATTCAGGAATGTATGTTTTAGAAATAGAGAACCTTCTGACATCTCATCTAGTGAAGCACAATCTCTCCTCCTGCCTCCCCCAACAAAACTTTTCCTTCTTAACGGGCCAGATCCTGTAAACATTTATGACTGAGTAGGCTAAATGGTCGATAGGAAGAAGCAAGACGGCACTTGACTGAGTTAAGTGTGGCAGTGTTCCAATCAAACTTTGTTTGGAAAAAGCAGGCAGTGGTCAAGGCTCATGGGACGTGGCTTACTCACTCTGATAAAAAGGCCTGTGAGCCTTTATCCTACCCCTTTCTTGTGCCTTGAATTCTAATCCTAATCCCCAATCCACACATGGTCAAGAGCAATTCATACTTTGCACCCCAACATCCAAACTATTTCTTTAAAACATTTATGAACCATCCCTGAATCTCTGGAATAAAGCTGACTTGATCATGAAAAAAACAAAAAAACCCAACATTTAGCATGTTGGCGATTCTCTAGGAGGAAAGCTGAGCTGTGACACTGAGGAAGGAAACCCCAACACGCCCGGCAATACTCTGCCCAGAATCACTTTGGATGGCTTCCCCTTAGCCCAGTGAAATTTTGAAATGCCAAGGGGTCAATAAAAAAGAGACAGAGGCACCCTGGCAGGGAGAACATTCCCTACCCTGACATATAGTGTACAGCAAGCTGAGGCACAGCAGGGTGGCCATCTTTGAGAGGCTCACCAGGAAGTGAACAGCCCACGAAGAAGGGGGTTCCTTGCTCCTGCCTTGTTTGCTCTGCTCCTTGATTTCTTTCTCCCTAACAGCCCTTTATGTTTCATTTTGTTTTGAGACAAGGTCTCTTCGTGTAGTCCCAGCTAGCCTGGAACTGGCTACACAGACCAGGCTGGACTCAATTTCACAGAGATCTGCTTATCTCTGCTTCCTGGCTTTAGTTTTTTTTTCTTGAGACTAGGTCTCACTATGTAAGCGGCAGTCTGGCCTCAAACTTGCCATCTTTCTGCTTCAGCCCTTGAGTGCTGGCATTACAGGTCTGCACCACTAAACTCGCTAATACTGCCTTCCTCAAAAGGCGAAACCAAACCTAACAGTAGTTTCACAGTTGAGTTGGCAATACGTATTTTCCCTTCATGGCACTGAGGAGTTTTGGTACATTTTCCCAATGTTAAAGGGGATCTGGCCCTACTAAGAGCATATAAAATCTCCCAATTATAAGATTTAGACAATATAGACTAAGAGGGACAAGCACTGAGTCTTGCGACATGTTCAGGGGAGCGAAGCAGGACATCCCAGGAAGTAGCAGAGAAGGATGCTGGGGTGTAAGGCTGTGTCTCTGCTACTGATGGAGCTACTTATCTGGGGGCTAGGACACCAGTTCCGCTACGCTGGAATTCCATTCTTTCTCTGGACAGATGTTCCCTTTTTGGAACACTTTCAAAATGAGTAGAGTCCAAGTCATTACTCACTAAGACTAATTTTGAAGTTAATATAATCAGTTTTTAAAAATTCAATGTAGCATGGCGTGGTGGTGCACGCCTTTAATCCTAGCACTCGGGAGGCAGAGGCAGGTGGATCTTTGTGAGTTCAAGGCCAGCCTGGTCTACATAGTGAGTTCCAGGACAGCTGGGGCTACAAGGAGACCTGTCTCAAAAAGACAAAAAAAAACAACACTTAACTCAGGTAGCACTTGGTTCCTTTTGTGTTCCGTTAGCACTGCTTGTCACAGTCTGACTTGCTCAATTTATTGCACATTGTTCTGGCTCCTTTCCCATCCTGTTGTCTACTTTGTGGCCAATCTACTCTTTATTGGGAAGTAACCAAACTCAAGTCTGAACTGTGCTTTTTGTCAGAAGCAATGTGTTCGGGAGAACACCCTGGAGGTGGCAATAAAATGAGATTGTTGTTAGCTGCCATGTGGGTGCTGGGATTCGAACCCGGGTTTTCTGCATGAACAGTCAGTGTTCTTATCTGCTGAGCCACCTCTCCAGACCCTATTTTAAATTTTTTGTATGTATAAGTGTATTGCCTGCACGTATGTAAGTGCATTGGTGTCATGCAATGCCCATGGAGGTCCCAAGAAGGTGCTGGATGCCCCTGGTATCTGCAGAGGCTGAGAGAGCCGGAGAACTGTAGCTAAGGATGGGTGTTAGCTGTCATGTGGTGCTAGGAACTGAACTTGGGTCCTCTGGAAGAGCAGCCAGTGCTCTTAACCCTTTTTAAATTATTTCTGTCTCAAGTAGTTTACATTAGTTTGGAGTTTGTTTTTGGAAACAGCATCTTACTCTGTAGCCTCATGGCAACCTTCCAGCCTCAGTCTCTCAAATATTGGGATTACAGGAGTGAGCTGCACCAGTTTTATTTATATATATACAAGTTAAACAATTAAGGAAACAACTTTTACTAAATTTCAATTAATTAAATACATGGCTAACAAGTCAGTAATGACGGAATTCTTTCTACTGCTTACCTTTTGGTGCTTCTGGGATTCCGATGGGGCAAATGATCTTCCGGACACAGTACTCAGAACGAATGCCATAAGGGCCAACATCTCGCCTTTTAATTATTTCCGTGGTTGTGATTTCAGTTTCAGAAGTTTCTATGGGAATTGAATTTACATACTATTAATAACCTGAAATACAAAGGAATTAAAACACAGGGCATCTGGTGCTTCTTAAAAAAGATACGAATATGGAATGTACTTTCAGAAACATCTCGTTTACTGCCTAGAGAACCACTGTGGGACAACGCAATGAATTTCTCCCATAGAAAAAAATTTTTCATCTTTTGACTTTGGTAAACTTTTACTGCTTGTTGTTTAAGCCAGGGTTCTCACTATGCTTAGGCTGATCTTCCCTCCTCTTTGGATACATGGTTGGTCTCCCAAGTTGACCTGGAACTTAATATGTAAGTCCAGGCTGGCCCCAAACTTGTGGCGATCCTCCTGCCTCAGCCTGGAAGGCAGGAAGGAACATTTCTAAAGCAAACAAAGTGATACAAGGTCCAACTTAGCTCCAAGTGGCAGCACTCAGCCAAAACAATAAAGGAACTCCCAGGAGTCTCGGGTTAAATGACGTATACTCTGCCATAGTAAGTATCATTTAAAAATTTAGTTAGGTTTGTGTGAATACTCATGTAATAATCTAACTCTTCCCCTTGACCTTGATTTTGACACATGGCAATCTAATGCAAAATTATAATTTTGATAAAGGTCAAATGCAGTGAATGGCCAAAGATTTGAAAAAATATCTTATTATTTTTTATTTTATGTGTATGAGTGCAATGCCTGCATGTATGTAAGTGCACACATGTCATAAAATGCTAGCGGAGGTCAGAAGAAGGTGTCAGATCCCCAGAACTGGAGTTACAGTTGTTGGCTGACATGTAGGTGCAGGGAATCGAACCTGGGTCCTCTGCAAGGGCAGTCAGTACTATTGACTGCTGAGCTACATCCTATCCAGCTGGCCAAAGATTTTATGTTTTTTCCCCGCCTCCTTCAATGCTGGGGTTGAACGCAGAGCCTTGTACGTGTTAGGGCTGAGCTACAGTTGAAGACTTTTTCAGTTTCTTTGTTTGGTTTTGAGACATGGTCTTATTAATTATTCAAGCTGGCCTTGAACTCACTCTGTAGCCTAAGCAGGCCACTGATGAGATCCTCTTGCCTCAGCCTTTAAAGTAGCTGGGATTACAAACCTGAGCTACCAGGTCTGGCTGGCTTATTTATTTATTTATTTATTTATTTATTTATTTATTTATTTATGAGATGGTCTCACATAACCCAGGTTGGCCTTGAACTCAGGTAGGGATGACCTTAAACTTTTGATCCTCCTGCCTCCAGTTCATGAGTACTGGGATTACAGGCCTGAACCACTATACCCAGTTCATATGGTGTTAGGGTATGAAACTAAGGGCCTCATGTATGCAAGGTAGGCACGCTACCAACTGAGCTACATCCTCAGCCCATATCGTTTAAACTTAAAATCCAACTCCCTTACCTGTCCGTGTAGTCCCTCCTCCTGGAGGAGCCTTTGCTGCCATGTCATCCCATCTCAAACTGGCCCATAGCAATCGTAACATCAGGCTCACTCCTGCTAAGGACTTCACGGTCTGAAGTCTATACCTGAAAGAACAACCCAAATCAAACCATACATGAACACACAAACACACACATTCACACTCTTTTTTCTTTCTCTCGACTAAATTGAAGCATGGTCCCAGGTCCTCATTATGACCCCAGTGCCTATAACAGCTCTGTACACTTTGGTGGTTTAAGTTCTTCAAAAGAATAACTTTTTGTTCCTAGGATAGCATGCATCTAACATTTTAAAATTTTCTAGATTAATTTCCAATGACATAAAAATACGTAGAGTTTGTCTCCTTAAAAAAAAAAAACAGTTAAGACAACAATTTTAATATTAATCGAATTCTAAACTATCTGCAAGAAAATCATGACAGAAAATAAAAATACCTATCTGTGAAAAGAGTCTGAGGATAAAATCATGATCCAATAGTTTTTGAGAAAACCAAAAAAAAAAAAAAACTGAAAATGCTTACATTTTCTCAAAGAGTAAAACAAAACAAAAACACTTTGCAAATATAAGAAGACCTTTCCAAACTGAAAGGAAATTTTGTACACAGTGATTATTCAAACCTGAACCACTGGACATGAACACTGCACAGACTTGCAACACTAACAACGCTAGTGTATTTTTGGAATCTGGCTATCAGCAAAAACAGTACTAGAAAATGTACAATGCTTTATGAGCTACTAATCTCAAGAAAAGGGAAATCTCTGTTCTTCCTTAAGCACTGTGTGAAGTTAGTATTCATCTCTTTTAAAAAACTAAAAGCACATCTAAAAATGAATTTACTCAATTGCAATGAATATTATGCCCTAAAATGGAATCCACTATGACACATACTAAAGCCGCCTCGGACCTGGAGAACTATATCCTCTGTGGGCATTCTCGCGCTACATAGAATGCAAATACTGGCAAAGTACAATTTAGAGGAAGTCTAGCCGATGAGAATAATGTCTTCTAGTAACAGAGGTTGTCAGTCAATCTAAGACGTCCTTGCATTTGAAAGGTGATGCTTTCTACTGTTACTATTCTGAAAAACTGAGCATGAGAAAGGCAAGCTCTAGTTAATTTGCCAATTACTATCTCCATCCATGGCATGCTCCTTTCTTCCTGTTAACACCCTGTGAATCCTTGGATACGGACAGAACCCTTAAGAGTGTAGGGATAGTCTGATAGGGGAGAAGTCTGTCATTTTCAGATCAGACCATACCCTATAGAAATTCTCAGGGAACTCTGGTGGGGGTGGGGGTGGTTAAGCATTTATACAGAATGAAAAAAGCTAAAGAATAAAAGTTGATTCTCAGCCCCCGCCCAAACTTGCTCTCTAGGGTCAAACAATAATATCAAATTCTCTGTTTGCCTCTACCCTCCAAACTGGGGATGGAACACAGGGCCTTGAGCTACAAAGTAAGTACACTATCACTGAGCTATATCCCTAACCTCAAAAGGCAACTCTAAATAAAATATAGAGACTACAGCTCACATTATCAGTTTGCTTATTCATTTATCCACTCATTCATTCAAAAGACAGTTCAGTGCCACCCATGTGTTAAGACTATGAGAAAGAAACTGGGGTACAAAGAAGTGGATTTACTCCATTACAAGGTGCTGTATGAGACGACAAAAGGTTTGCCATAGTCTCAAAGGACAGGCTAAGAGAGTTCACTGAAGGCAAGGGGCACACACATCCTAACGAACAGTGTGCTCTTGCACACTCTTCTGAGACACCAAGTCCAGAGTCAATATGGACAGAGGGAAGGGGTGCATATGTATGGATAATGATGAAACTTACACGGGAGAAGCCAGGACAAGCTGGGCCAAACTGAAGGCTTAAAGAACAGCAGTGAAAACTACGTAAGGCCTCCAATACTGAACAGGTGGGAAAGAGAAATACTTCTCACTGAGTGATCCCTGGGTGACAGGCACTTTCTGTGCCTTTCTACACACTAGTAAGTAGCTTACTCAGAATATTCCCAGCACTGACGGACATTTTAGCATGAGCCCTCTGGCAGCACTGTGGAGGACAACTGCCAGTTCAAAGTGACAATGAAACAGAGTTAGGGCCTGGGGAAAAAGACAGTGCAGAGGATCAAAGAGGTTCTGTTGCATCCACGAAACAAGTTTCGATTTTTCCATAGTACTCAGCCTTAATCTTACATTTAAAAAATAACACACAAAGGGGCTGGAGAGATGGCTCAGCAGTTAAGAGCACTCACTGACTGTTCTTGCAGAGGATACAGGTTCGATTCCCAGCACCCACATGGCAACTAACAACTGTCCATAACTCCAGTTCCAGGGAGATTCGAATCCAGGGGATTTGACATTCTCTTCTGACCTCGGTGGGCACTGCATGACACAGGTACACTTGCATACATGCAGGCAATACACATACACATAAAATAAAAATGATCAAAAAAATTAAAAATAAATAAATAACACACATGCAGTTGGGCCTGCCTGTAATCCTAGCTACTTGTGAGGCTGGGGTGGGGGGCTGCTTGAGGTCAGGAGTTTGAGACCAGTCTGGGTCACATAGCTAGACCCCAGCCAAAAAGAAAGACTAAGACATGAGCTACCTGTAGCATGCTTAGCTTCTACTCTAAGCAGCAAACATCTGATCCAAATGTTGGTGCAAAAATGCATTTTACATGCATAGTTTTATAGCAATATTTTAATGTACTCTAAAATCAAGAAGAACATTTTTTTAGCCATATTTCCATTAGATAGAAGGGACTATATTTCAGCTTCAGCCAGTTAAAAACTTAGCATGTGTTTGAAGGCAACTGCCTATTAAAAATACACAGGAATGTATTTCTATTAAAAAGAGAGAGACAGAGAAATTAGCTGGGCATAGTGGCACACACCCACACCTTTAGTCCCAGCACTCAGGAGGCAAAGGCAGGTGAATCTCTGTGAGTTCAAGGTCAGCCTGGTCTACATAGTGAATTCCAGGTCAGCTGGGGCTACAGAGAGACCCTGTCTCAAAAAAACCAAAAAAAAAAAAAAAAAAAAAAAAAAAAAAAAAAAAAACCCTAAGAAATTTGACTGTGCCAGTGCATATCGAAACATCATTAAGGCTCCTGAAACCTGGCCATATGGAAAAGGACCCTAGAGCACTGTGGATTAAGACTGGGGCCTAATTTTCCCCAAGGGTCCCGCGGGACTACCATCAGAGCAGAGAGAGGAGAAAGGTCAGCCTCCAGCCACAGCATCTTAATTCAACTACTCTCACACATTAACTTTTCCAGTGGCAAGTTACCTACAGGACAGTCAAGGACACATTTTGGGACTACTCTCAACGAAGACAGCAGAAAAGTGCAGAGTAACCCTACAAATCCATCAACTGCAATGAGGAGTTTCTTGATTCCCTGCAGGATTCTGCAAACCCTTCATTGCACACTTCTAGGCAGTGTGCAATGCAGTGATGATAGCTTACTTCAAATCAAATGATGAGGTCATACACACTATGAGGGGTCACTATAGTGAATTCATTCCTTCAGAGACAATGCTGGTTTACATCGTTTTTTTTTTTTTTTTTTTTTTTTTTGTGGTCTTTTCTGATACGAACTAGCTGACAGTGATATAAATGACACAAAAAGTGTGATTTTTTAACTTGAACAAATTGGAAACATCAAGACACACCAAAACAAAGTCTCATGAGAAATGACGGGTGCTCAGAAACGTGCTGACAAGATAATGTAAAATCTAACTGCGACTAAGAGCAGTCCTGCTTTCTAGCATGGTCCCCAGCTCTTTTCTTTCTTAAAGTTTATGTTCCACCTCTTCCAATTATAAAGGGTGAAAAGACAGGGAAAGAGACAGGAAAGGGGGCCAGGTATGGACAAATAGGAGAAATGCAACATAACACATACCGACTGATTGGGAGAGGAAACCAAGCACTGCTCCTAACCTTGTCTCTCTGTCGTCACAGGCAAATAATTATGTACCCATAAGAGAACTTTAGGATCCCTCCCAGTTCACAACTGTCAATATTATACATACTTGTGATTTGTTCCCCAAACATAGAGTGCCTAGAACATTTTAAAATTAGGACTATTCCTGGGTTTAAAAGAATTCCTAAGGAATTTACAGTCTATCTTTTCTCATATAAATAACAGAGAATTCCAAAACATGCTTATTATGCAAAAAAATTATACTACTGACATGACGGGCTTCATGAAATTTACAGGTTTATTTGCTTATGTCTCATGTTTTCATGTACCACCTCAGAGAAATAAATCCAAACATTCTAGAAGTTGGTGATAATCCAATTCTGTGGTTAACTTGTTCCCAGAGCAAATAATATGCAATAACTTGGAAAGTTAGACCATAAAAATAACCAAGTTTGGCATGTTCTATTTGTCTTGTGAAAGTTAAAATGGAAATTCATGTTAAAAGATTCCCTTACATTTTAAGTCTTTAGATATTTTTTCTTAAGTCCATTTTTCCTAGGAAAACTTTTAGGTCTACCAGCTGTCTGAACTGGAAGTTTTTTGAATCTTATTTCTATTGCTGACTTTGACCGTTAAATAGATGATTCCCAACTGTCTCTCACTGTATTTTTTATAACTCTTTAAAGAGCTCCTCCCATTCCCAAATACACAGTGAAGTGCATACCTCCATGTGATACCAAAGGTCGGTCTAGGAGAAGGATACGGCCAGATATCCAAGGCGGGTTTTGCATTGTAATTGAAGTAAGGGACCTCTCGGATTCCTCCTTTTCTGGCCAGCTTTTTCAAGTCATCATTGGGCAACACAAATATGCTTTTTTTGCTGCTCTTGGTAACAAACTTCCTATAGGATGGCAGGGCTGTACCCGAACGCGTCTTCTTCGGTCTGGAAAATTTCATCAGTTTCACTTTGTCTCTTGTGGAATACTCTTTGCTCACCGTCATAGAGGTCACCAGTGTGCCTCCTGCAGTGGTCAAGGAGTCTGTCACTGTTGTGGTGATGACAGTTTTGCTCTGCTCCTTTACAGAGATGATATCCACACCGCTGTCTGTACAGGGTGTAGAGAGCTTTGTTACAGTGGTAGTGGTGGTTGTGACAGTGGATTTGGCACAATTTTCTGTGGAAGACACCACAGTCTGTTTGTCACCCTGTGCTACCTTGATCACGGTTTTTGACTCTGTAGCGACTGTGGATGTCATTGTGGTGACTTCTGTGATGACTGTTTTTCTTTTGGATTCTCCACTGACATTTTCATCTTTGCTAGTGGACAGACCATTTTCATCTGTGAAGTCATTACTGAGGTTAGATTCCTCTCCAGAAGTAACAGGAGATGGAGTAACTTTCTTGACCTCTGGGGTTTCAGTTTCCATATATTCCACCTGATTAAATGAGTTGCTTTCTGGACAAGAGGGTGGGGGCGAGGTTACCTGGGTACTGTCAGACTCTTTGGTTGATGACAGGGTCTCGAGGCTATCTCGGTAGTTACCTTCAGTGTCTGAAGAACTCAGCAAACATGAGTTGGTTTCTGAATTGTTTCTTTCATTAAAATCTTCCATGATGACGTCACCATTAACAAATGGCTTAATAACAGATTCTTTAACAGACTCTGACCTAATATTTCCAGGGATTATTTTATTGATATTATTGACCTTTGGTTCAACATTACCACTTCCTACTTTACTTCCCGAGATTTCCTTCAAGCATTCCCCTTTCAAATGCACTTTAGGTTTATTATCTTTGCCATTAATTTGAAATTTATTTGCTTTCTGTCCTTTCTTTTCAGGCTCTCGGTTTTCATTATTCTTTTTGTCAGTGGTATTTTTTAGACTTATTTGATCAACACTTTTATTAAATGGTCTCTCATCGAGTTTCTCGTGTTGACTTATTTTTTTACCATTTGCCTCAGTTACTTTACCTTGTACCTTGTCATCAGAATTTTCAGTGGACTTAGAAACAAACTCGTACTTCGAAGGCTCTATGCTTTCGACACCTTGTTCTGGAATCGTGATCTGATCAGAAATCCTTTCATTGCTATTCTGAACAATCATATCTTCTTCGCTGCTATCCTGAATAGACATGGTATCAGAACTATTTTCCACAGTGCTATTGTATTCAGAGTCACAGCCTAGTTTCCCATCAAGGTTCATTCCTTTTGGGAGGGACTGGGCATCTTTGTCACTGGTGCTTTTAGGTACTGATGTAGGTAAAGTACTCTTAGAAGAAGAAGTAATGGTGCCATTATCTTCCTGTAGGGGTGATTTTCTATTTTTATAGATCAAAGTACCAATGTCATCTGGTTTGGAATCATCAATGAAGTAATCACTTCCTTTTGTTTTAGTCTGATTTAGTTGAGGTCCTTTACTGGCAGGTTCAGAGAGACTGGTATCTATGTCATTTTCAACAGAGTTTTTCTGTCTCTGATCACATGGCTCAGGATTCTGAACAGAGATATCATCTAATACTTGATCTTTTGGACAGACTTTTTTGTTTGTGGTAAGTCTAGGATCACTGACGTCAAGAACTGAGGAATCACTTTGTGAGCACTCTTGCATGGAGTCCTCGGGCTTAGCACTACTTACACTATGGCTCTGTTCTTGGTCAGTGAAGTCACTCTGACACCCTTCTTTTGCTTTTGATGTTACAGGTGATTCGGAGAGACTTTTCAAAGAACTTGTAGAAGATTTTCCTGTTCCCTTAATTCCATTCTCCAGCTTCAATTTTTCAAGGCGCTGTTTTTCCTCCATTGTAAATTGTCTAATTCTCCTTTCAAGAAGTCCGTCTAGCTTGGATGATTTTGTTTTCTTCTTGTAACTAGTCCTTAGATGGAAACCCTCACTGACATTGACCACATCTGCTTGTGCACTTTCCTGACAGTTTACATGAGACTCTGGTTTCATGTCATCGATCTCCATTGGTTCTTCCTTGAAGGGTTTGTCATTATCAGCATCTAAAAGTTCTTTTACATCTGTGAAATAAAGACATCAAAAAAAGCGTAAATTTTACTCTGAGATGAGAAATTCATGAGACTATTTCAACTTTTAGAAGTAGTTATTTTCTTGAACTTCTGATGATCCTTTTTGACTCTGTATCTTGAGTACTAGATTAGAAGTGTGTGCCACTATGACTGGACTTACTTTGTTCTTTGCTAACTTTTTCCTTTTTATTATTAAAAAACACTTAAAACTAAGTATTTGATTTGGGCAGAAAAGACACTATAGGAATGTGTGGGGACGAAATGATAGATAATCCTTGGTATGTCATGGAGTCAGTCAGTGGTTATACCAGAAACATATACAGAGTCTTACTCTGGAGGCCAGGCTGGCCTCAGACTCAAGACCATCCTTCTGCCTCACCCTCCTAGTGCAAGGATTATAGGTGTGAACCACCATGCCTTGTTTACCCTATTTTTTGAAATTTTTATTAATTATCTATTTTTATATTTATGAATGTTTTACCTCCAAGTATGTAAGTAGGCCTGTGTATGTAATACTTAAGGAGGCCAAAAAGGGCTTCAGATTCTCTGGAACTGGAGTTATGAGTGGCTATTAGCCAGCATGGGTGCTGAGAATCGAACCCAGGTCCCCTCTGAGAGCAGCCAATGTTCTTAACCATTGAGCTATGTCTCCAGTCCTAGACTATGTATTTTATTCATAGATGTGTATGTTTGTTCAGGTGCTGGTATGTGTGTATAAGTACATGTGGCAGCCTGAGGCTGACCTCAGGACTTCTTTTTAATCAGTCTCCACATAATTCCCTGAGGCAGGATCTGTCATTTAAACCCAGTGCTCACCAATACAGATAGTTCAGCTAACCAGCTTGCTGAGGATTACCTTCTGAAAGCTGGAATTACAGGTGGGTCCCACCTTGCTCACCTGGCATTTCCAGGTGAACTCTGGGCACAGGAACTCCAGTCCTCATGCTTAAGAATCAAGCACATTATGCAGTGAGCCACCCCCCCATAAGCTTTTTTTTTTTTTTTAAGAAGCTTTTTACATTTTTAATAAAAATGTCTTTTATTCATTCATCTCACTGGCCCCAAAAAAGCTTTTCATGACAATGTTAGTTTCCCAACAAGTTAAAACAAGAGGTTATTATGTAATCTAGTGATTCCACTCTTTGGTCTGTCTCAAAGAAGTGAAAATCTGTGTCTATCCTTGCACTAGGAGGGTGAGGCAGAAGGATGGCCTTGAGTCTGAGGCCAGCCTGGCCTACAGAGTAAGACTAGATGTTTCTGGTAGTCCAACTGATTCCATGACACACACCAAGGACTATATATCATTTCTTCCCCACACATTCCTAAAGATGCCTTCTCTGCCCATATCAAACACTTAGTTTTAAGTGTTTTTAAATAACTATATAAAGAGCCACAGAGATGGCTCACTAGGTAACACTTATCACCAAGTCTCATGACTAGAGTTCAATCCCTGGAATAAACAAATGTTAAAAACCCCAAAACATGGGGCTGGAGAGATGGCTCAGTGGTTAAGAACACTGACTGCTCTTGCAGAGGATCCAGATTTGATTCCTAGCACCCATATGGCAGCCAACAACTATCTGCAACTCCAGTTCTAAGTGATCTAATGCCTTCTTCTGATCTCTGTGGACTTTGTATGACACAGGTGCACTTACACACATGCAGGCAATACACTCATAGACATACAATAAAAATAATACTCCCCCCAAAACCTTTGTGCATTAACGTTCACAGCATACACAACAGCTAAAAAGTAGAAAGAGCCTAAATGTTCACTCAACAATGACTAGATAGACAAAATGTGGGCTGTCAGCATGGTGGCAGGTTATTTGGAAATAAAAAAGCACTGATAAATACAGTATGGTGGAATGTGGAATCACCGTGCCAAGTTAAAGAAGTGCACACCAAAGCACAACAGATTGCTAATTCTATTTAAATGAAATGTCCAAAATAGGCAAACCCACAGAGAAAACACTAGTGGGGTGGAATAACCTGGAAGGATCAAAAAGTGGCTTATATTGATGCTTCTTTTGATGTGATGAAAACGGTCTCAAGCCGGGAGTGGTGGCGCATGCCTTTAATCCCAGCACTCAGGAGGCAGAGGCAGGCAGATCTCTGTGAGCTCTACATAGTGAGTTCCAGGACAGCTGGGGCTACAGGGAGATCCTGTCTCAAAAAAAAGACTCCCCCCCAAACAAAAAAAACGGTCTCAAATCGTAACAAATGTCTGAACACTTCTGTGAACATGCTATAGCACTTGCACTTTGGCAGGGTGAACTGCCCACTCCATGAGTCATGTTGTTTGAAAGAGGTGGTGCAGTACCTTGCTGGTAGGGGCCTGATGCAGGGCATTCTCATCACCTGGGGCTGCCCTCTCTCTGTATTTGACCCTGCTTACCTTGGTCTTTCTCCTCAGACATCTTGGAGACATCCATTTCAGCTTCGTCTGCTCCTTTTGTAGCATCTGAACCTTTTACCTCACCTTTCTCAGAATCAGATTCTGTCTTAATTTTTTTTGGACTTCGTGGACTTTTTCTTTTATCTGATTCATCCTTGTGTTCATCCACAATATTTTTGGCTAAAAAGAATCATACACATGGTAATTACATATATTCTTATATTAGTTTTTAATTTATCTTTACTTTTATTTTGCGTGTGTGTGTGGGGGGTGCCAAACAGGCCAGAAGAGGGCATCAGATTCCCTGGAGCTGGAGTTACAGACAATGCTGAGAACTGAACTTTGGTCCTATATAAGATCAGCAAGTGTGCCTTAACCTCTGAGCCATCTCTCCAGCCCCTTAATATTAGAATTTATCTAGTTTAGTAAAAACAACCCAGTACTGTCCAGTAAATATATTTCATTAATTCTCACTGAAAAACAGGACAACCAGAAGAACCATATGGTTCTGATAATGGTACCCCTACTGCAAGCCACAAGAACAGCCAACTCTAAATAATGTTTGGGTTTCTCTGTAACATTATTTTCATGAGCTGGAGGTGTAGCTCAGTGGTACAGTGCTAGTGTACTAGGCAAGGCCCTGGTATCACATGCACAGTAACAGTGACAATCCCGTTTCCTGTTCTGTACTTCTGTTTTTTGGCACATCAGATCATCCCTCACACCAGTAGAACAAGTAGCATTTCTTTTTATTTCATTTTGAATAATTTTTTTTAATGTGTATTGCCTGTGTGTACCCGTGTTGTACAATGCTGGCACAGGTCAGAGGAGGGTGTTGGATCCCTTAGAACTAGAGCTATGGATGGTTGTTAGCCACCATGTGGGTGCTGGGAATCGAATCCGGACCTCTGTAAGAGCAGTCAGTGCCCTTACCGCTGAGCCATCTCTCTAACCCCACAAGTTAGCATTTCTTTAGTGCCACTAGTCTTAACGGTACTGGTGGTAACTGTTGCTGTCATTTTCACATCTGAGCCTATGATAATGTGTACTGTTGCCTTCTGCCCTGCCACCACCTGAAGAAAAGCTCAAAAAGATCAAGTTGGTACTAAGTAGGTTAGAAACAGGCCCAGTATTTCAGTAATAGCTTAAATACTATGCTAAGGAAAAGGAACATAAATAAGAACTGCAAAGAAGATAACCAATTTGTCTGTTGATAAGCTGGGTCTCATTCTGTGCCCTGGCTACCCGTACTCACTACGTAATCCAGACTGCCTCCTGCTGCCTGCCTCTCCTCTCCCCCTCCCCCTACAACTCCCCATATACCAATGCTGGAATTATATGTACGTGCCATCACACTGAGCTGATCCATGTGGATTTTATGACATAAACCAAGCCAGATACAAGTAAAGAGCTGTCTATAGTACGACATCAGTAACTAGAACAATATGAACACAGAACTTTACAACAATGGCCAGGCATAGTGGCGTATGCCTTTAGTCCCAGCACTCGGGAGGCAAATGCAGGCAGAACTCTGTGAGTTGAAGGCCAGCCTGGTTTACATAGTAAGTTCCAGGACAGCTGGGGCTACAGGAAGACCCTGTCTCCAAAAAAAAAAGACAAGGAAGCTGTTGGGACTTTACTATAATAATATTTAAAATGAACTTGGTAAGTTTTACTCCCGCAATTTCCAAAATAGGACTTTTAATTGAGCATCTACTATATGCAAGATGCTCCAAAAGTCACCATGATTAGTAGTGTTAATTGTCAGTCTGAAAGGACTTGCAATTATGTAAGAGACAGGTATCCAGATACACTAGTGAAGGATTTAGTTAGCCTCTGGGCATGCCTATGGGGAATTATTTTGATTAGGTTAATTGAGGAAGAAGACCTACCCACTGTGGGTGATACCAATCCCTGGGCTTAGATATTAAAGTCTTGTAAGTACAGGTAATTTTTAAAACTCTAGGATTTTATAATTAGGTAAACTCAAATAGCTATTTTTCACATGCTATTAAAAATTTCAGAAAATTACATTTATCTGAAACAAAGTCAATATGGAATTCTAAAAGAACTGATACAAACCAGAAGTAGTTCTATAGAAAACAACCTGTTACTCATGGAAATATTAAAGATTCATATTAACAACAACTATTAAAATAATACAGTGACTCACTTGCTTCCAATGTCTTCCTGTAGTTCACATTAGTATTGCCTGGTAATTTAGGAACAAACCTATACACGTGCGTTTTACTAATCCAGCTCCAGCCACCGTACCCTGTGACTCTGTATTCCTCCCCTTTCTGTTTCCAAACCTGGTAGAAATGAAAAGACAATGGTTAGACAGGCATGTGTGGTACATATACTGGCCAAATGCAAGTTAAGAATCAGGAAAACCGAGCCAGAGAGTAGGCTCCGCGGGTAAAAACACCCAAGCCTGGCAACCTGAGCTTGATCCCCAGGGCTCACGGGGTGGAAGGAGAGAAGGAACTCCTGCAAATTGTGCTCTGACCGCCACACACTTGTGAGCTCATGCCCATACAAATACACACAAGAAACAAATAACAGAACGAGGCAAATTAATTAAATTAACCAACTAATTCAATTTTCACCGGGAATCCAAGATTTATTAAGAAAGAAACAATACTCCCATTAAAATGTGGAATTTAACAAAGTTTTACATTTATCATTAGTTCCAACAGTTCCGAGGAACCCATGCTGACAAAATGACAAGCTGGGCTTCACCGCAGCTGTATTACAAGACCGTGACAAAAGCAAGGGGAAATAAGCATTCAAAGATCGCACAATAAACTATCAGAACTGCCTTCCGCCACTGAACACAGGAAAGATTACCTGGTGCTTAACTGGAAATGTGTACTTCACCCACGTGGCTTGCTGCATTGTTTCTTCCTCTTCTTGCTTTTTCTCCTTTTTTTTAACTTTCTCCTTCTCTTCCCTTTCAATTGATGTCATCCTATGTAACCTAATAGAAGGACAGAAAATGAATTTGCATTTACTTTTGAAAAGTCAGATACAAATGTGGTATTGAAAATAAGGCAGAAAACCGGGGCTGGAGAGACGGCTCAGCGGTTAAGGACACTGGTTGTTCTTGCAGAAGACCCAGGTTCGAATCCCAACACCCACATGGCAGCTAACAACTGTCCATAACTCCAGTTCCAGGGGATCCGAGAGCCTCTTCTGTCCTCCATGGCATTGCACGACACGGGTGCACTTACCTAAATGCAGGCAACACACCCGTACACATAAAATAAAAATAATAAAGGAAATATTTATAAAAAAGAAAGAAAAAGAAAATTAGGCAGAAAACCAAAGGTTGGTCAGTTACAACCCCAAAATGACATTCCCAAATGACAAAAATAAGTGGACGTATCGTTCCCTACCAGGAAGAATCAGAACAGAATCTGTAAAACCAAAAACCTTTCACCACCACCCTCAAAAGAAATACTTATGCTTTAGTCCTGTAACATCTGCACACAGGCGAACATTATGTATATCCTCACAGACCCATTAGAAGCAGTTTGACACCACATATACAACTCCAAAACTATGACTTTTAACCAGTGAATAACTATACTAGAATATCTTTCCAGATTTTTTTGGGTAGTGTGAAGGATTAAACTTAGGGCCTTGTGCATGATAGGCAAGTACTCGATCACTAAGCTATACTGCTAGCCTTTCCATATCACAATACCAGTATTTTCTTAATTAATTAAAAAATATTTGGGTATGGTGGCACAAGCCCTTAATCTCAGCACTTGGAAGGAGAGCCTAAAGCATGAGGATCTGAGTGTGACTCTATCTCAAAGAAAATAATCAAACTTCATCTCTCTCTGTCTACTGCCCACTCTGAGAAGGCGTTGCATCCTGTCACTATAGGACCTCAGTGTGCAATTCCTCGATGCTGCACACCATACACCAATCTCTGTAAGGTTCTGTAGACTCTCAAAAACTGCTGGGAGGAGGGAAGAGGGGTGGTGGCTCACTGTCTGCAACACCATGTCTCAATAACACTCTTTGGAACTAGGGCATGAAGCAAGCTCAGCAGCCTCAGCAAGGTGTACCTGACAGTCTCAGCTGCCAGGAGTAGGGTGTGGCTATGCCATCACCAAGTAAACGTTTTCACAGAGCTCTGGTAGACTTGGAGAGGCCAGCTCCAGCTCAGCAGCTTGCTGATGGAGAATGCTAGCTCATGTCTGTTCAGAAGACAAATAGATCCTTTGTCACCACCAAAAACAAAACCTTTGCTTAGCTCTGGTGTAATTTGGGAATATGTGCTCAGGTGAGTAAAACTCTACTGTTCTCCCTGCCACCAAGACAATCCTTATGGGGAGAGACAGCAACAGGAGGAGCCCTATAGGCCAGTCCTGTTAGCTGGGCACAAAGCTCCAGAAACCACTGCTGGCCTGGAGGCTCAAAGCAGCCCCCTCAGGATGGTATCATGCAGCATCCAGCTGTCACTCCATTCTACTCTGGTGAGTACAGCGAGTGACAGATTTCCTTCCATCTCTCCATAATCATCAGAGCACCAGACCAGGGGAATCATCTGTCAGCTCCACTCCTAATGCAGTGCTCAACAGTGCTCAAACCGTGCAGGCTGTTTGCTCTGTTATTACCTTAGAAATACAACATAAAATACTATATGTCCTTCAACCTAAACATGTGGAGCACTGTTCTACGTTCCACCTCAGTGATGCAATGGCACAGAACAGAACTTCTTGGACTTAAAATGCTGACAGAATCAACTGAGCGTCCATGGAGCACGGGGCCCTACCATCAGTAACAAATCCTATTAGCTCTCCCAGGCCTTCCACAGAGCTGAGTGTCCATCAAACTTTCAAGGTGCTGGCCAAACTGAGAAGTAAAAAAATACTATCCCACTTAAAGTCTGAGCTTATTTTTCTGCACAATGCCTATTCAAGTCCTCTGTCCTGTTTGGACTGACTGTTAGTCTTTCTCATCTGTAAAAGGTCTTGTCAATAAAGGAAATTTTCCATTTGTGGGGCAAATGTTTTTCCTCAGTTTGTGATCTCTGTTTTGAGTATTATTATAATAGCTTCCCACTTAGTATTTCAAATACATGTATCAAATTTTCTCCTCCATGACATCTGGGTTTTATATCTGTTTAAAAACAAAGCGTCAGAACAAAACTATAAATTAATTCATGCTTTGCCTTCAAGTTTTCTGTTATTAGAGCTTTTGTTTTGTTTTTAATCTTCACCAATCAGAGGCCTTTTGTGGCAGGCAGGAATTGGAATGATGCTTTCCCCACGTGTAGTGTTCCACAGTGAAATTCCCACGTGCTGACTTCTACCTCTGAATTCTCTCCTGCAGGGTTCTGCTTCTGCTGTGGGACTAGTATTTTCACTGCTGCAGCTTCAGAACATGCTGTATCCCTGGTTGGCCTGGAACTGCCAGAGATCTACCTGCCTCTGCAGGGTGTGAGGTTAAAGATGTGCACCACAATGCCTGTCTAAATTTTAAAGGCTGCTTTATACAGATTCTAATTGATTTCTTTTAAAATTTACTCCTAAGGGTATAAAGGTTTGTGGTTGCTGTTGCTGCTCCTGTTGCTATTGGGATTTTTTATTTCATTATAATTTAAAAGTAGATATAAAGCACTCAAAGCTAAGAAACTGAACTGCATCAATAACTAATCCTTCTGAAACTTGTGTTCCACCTCCCCATAATTATTTCTGACTTCTGTATGACTCAGGCACTTGCTGTTCCTCACGCTTTATTGCTTATATGGATTCCAAAGAGTAAAGACCTGGTTTTCAAAATCTCAGTAGCAAGAATTAAAGCACCTGTACAAAGTACAGGAGAGGTGGTCAGGCTTCTGATAGTGGCCTTTGCTACACAGCGACTCCCTGTCTCTAAGGACAACAGCCAAACACATTAGGTGCAAAACAAAAGAGCAGTACTAACCACTCTTAAAAAGTTTCCAGGGAAATAGAATCTTGTCTCTGGGTGACAGTGTGGCTGTAGCTTTTAGGAAAGATTGAGGGAACCTCTTTTGAGAATTAGTGGGTAAGGTTGTGAGCATGCCCAGAGAGGCACATGGCATGTGGCTTGCTACATCAGGCTATCTGGTAGCCTGCAGTCTACCACAAGGCTGCTGCAGAGACAAACCCAAAGTACTCTACACTTTCTGGTATGTCTGTCTGTCAGTCAGTCTCTCTCTCTCTCTCTCTCTCTCTCTCTCTCTCTCTCTCTCTCTCTCTCTCACACACACACACACACACACACACACACACGCCACTGAGAGTTTAATTTACTTTATTTTTAATGAGACAGGGACTGGCCTGAAACTTACTATGTAGCCCAGGATGGCATCCAATTCAAAGCAATCCTCCTGCCTCAGCCTCCTGAGTGCTGGGATAAAAACCCTGAACTGCCACACTCGCAGGACTTTGTGCTTCTGTGTCTTTGGTGTTCAGAGGTGAGATGTGGGCATATCCTCACTTGGATTTGGCCTTCCTGAGTTGGTTCCCCTTTGCCCACTAGCACTGCACTTCATGGTCTTACCACTGCTGCAGTCACTACACAAGCAGGCTTGTACTTTTTGAACATTTGCTTAGCATGTTTTGGATTCCATCTCCAGCAGTATACCCACACCTACACCCACATGTCTTGGCCAAATTTTGGGGGAGGTCATTAAGGAAAAAGATTGTATGTGAGTCAATCTGTTTCTTCAACCCAGAATCTCCCCATATTTTCTGCACTATTGTCTGTATACATGAAAGGTATGGTTCAATCTGCATTTTTACTTTTAATTATATGTGTAAGTGTCAGTGTGACAGCATGTGCACCTGTGAGTACAGGTGCGTTTGGGGCCTACAAGATCCTTTAGGGTCTTTGGAGCCCCTGGACCTGGAATTGCAGGCGGTTGTGAACCACCTAATGCAGGCCCTCTGAAAAAGAGCAGTAAGCACCCTTAACGGGTGAGTCATCTCTCCAGCCCTCCACCTTATTTTACATGGGGTTTCTGATGGTTTTGATAGTTCTGAAGTCACTGCTGAAGGAAGGTCCCTAAGCATACAACTAGATCAGATGAATATAGTAACTATCTATTATGTTGATGATGTTTCTATGTTTTACTTTTCTTGGAAAGTTACACTGACTAGTATTTTTAGGGAAAGTCAGGTTAATGGGAATGCTTCAAAGGTTAAGTGGGAAGCATAATTTGGTTTAAAATATACATATACTTAAAAAAAAAGACTTCAAAAATGCCTTCTTGGCATGTAATGAAATAAATTTCTCTTTAACTTGTCAAAATAGCATGGTACTGGGGCTGGAGAGATGGCTTTTACATGGGTGCTAGGATCTGAACTCTGGTCCAATGATTGCTCTTAACCACTGATCCATCTCCCTAGCTCCTTTATCAAGATGTATGTGAAGAGAAATAATACTTTGCAAGATCTTCCATTTGTCTGTTGGAACCATTTAACCTGTCTGGTTCCTGCAATGAAGTATTTTTGTAAAAAAATATTTTATTTATTATTTTTATTTTATGTGTATGTGTGTATTGCCTGCATGTAGGTAAGCACACCCCTGTCATGCAATGCCTGTGGAAGACAGAAGAGGCTGTTGGATCCTCTGGAATTGGAGTTAAAGAAAGTTGTTAGCTGCCATGTGGGTGTTGGGATTCGAACCCAGGTATTCTGCAAGAACAGTCAGTGTTTTTAATCACTGAGCCATCTCTCCAGCCCCTGCAATGAAGTATTTACTTGTGAAATAATCTGGTTCTTCCCAGCTCCATAATGGCAGGTGAACTGATAAAGAGAATCAAAAACCTTTTATTGGGCGCCAAGAGGATGGCTCAGTGGGTAAAGGCTGACAACCTGAGTTTCCATTCCCAGAACCCATGTGGTGGATGGGGAGAAACAACTTTCACAAGCTGTCCTCAGACACAGATCCACCTGCTTCTACTTCCTGAGTGTTGGGAGCAAAGCTGTGCACCAGTGTACCCGGCCATAAATTTAATTTTTAAACAAAAGTATATAAAAACTCCTTTACAGTGTGGACTACCCTCCATGCTCTACTGTGAAAAAGCAGACACCAATGTGACCTTTACTTTTCAGGCCATCCCCTCCACCGAAAAGAAGCCAATAGGGCTGCTCCCTCTGTGGATGCAGGAAGCATGCTAGGCAAGCACTCTTCCACTAAGCTAAGTGCCCAGCTCTCTTGCAACTCTTTCTCTTTTTGGTATGAATTCTTAATTCTTGAGAATTTCAACAACGAACCTAGAGATCATCATTTCAGATGAACGGACCAGTCAGAGAGCCCTTGGGATCTGCGCGTCTTCCTAGGCCCCCAACTGTTTACGTGTTTACAGGTGCATGTCCCCATGGCTGGTTTTTTACATGAGTTCTGGGAACCCAAACTCAGGTCCATATGCTTGAATAGCAAGCACTTTACCCACTGAATTATTTCCTCAGCCCTTGCAGGAACTTTTTAAAGACTAAATGTTTTAAAAACCCATTAGCTTTAAAACTAATGATTCAAGTAAAAAAAAATATATATTTTTTTTAAAAAAAGGTTTTAGTCTTAAAATTTTTAATTTATATGCCCATATGATTCATGTGTGCTATGTGCAGGTGCCCATGGAGCCCACCCACATATCAAGAATCCCCTGGACTTGGAGTTACAGACAGTTATGAGCCACTGACAGAGGTGCTGGGAACCAAACTCAGGTCCTATGGAAGAACAGCACACACTCTTAACTGCTGAGCCATCGCTACAGGCCCACAAAATGTGTCTATTTTTAAAAAACTACCTGCTCACTGGGCGTGGTGGTGCACACCTTTAATCCCAGCACTCGGGAGGCAGAGGCAGGTGGATCTCTGTGAGTTGAAGGCCAGCCTGGTCTACATAGTGAGTTCCAGGACAGCTGGGGCTACGGGGAGACCCTGTCTCAAAAAGACACCCCCCCCAATAAAAAACTACCTGCTCAAGTACATACTTCTGAGTCTAATGGGTTAGCTACATGACCTTTGGCCAGACATTCAAGTTGAAGGAGAGATATAAGGCAGATCCTCAGCACAGTGTGGGGAACATTCTAGAATAAATGCTTTTAGAATGTGACTTTTTATTCCACTAAAAATGTTTTTCATTTGTTAAACATTCAAAAATATTTATCTGGAATGAGGGAGATGGTTGAATGGACAAAAGTGTTTGCCAAGAACCAATTTCTCTAATGTCCACATACACATGCACAGCCATGCACACACAATAAATAACATAATGTAATAATAAAAAAGTGCACAATTTTTTTTTTAAAATCTTCATTATAACCCTGTACCACAGGAATTAATGGAGTCCTGGGCATGGTTGTATATAACTTTAATCCCAGCACTCGGGAAGCACAGTCAGGAGATCTCTGTGAGACTAAGGCCAGCCTGGTCTACATTGTAAGCTCTAGGCCAGCTGGGGCTACAGGGAGACCCCTATCTCAAAAAACCACTTAAAAAAAAAAAAAAAGGAATTAGTGAAGATCAAGAATAAAGTATGTACTATTGCATCTTAAACATTTCATTGCTATTAAAGATCTAGTACTTCAGAAAGTATCCAATATTCATCATTCACAAGAACTCACCTGGTATGGCCTAAAGACTCCCGCCATATTGGCAGCATCACAACAGGCTTAACTGCACACTCCAGAATTGCTAGAGCCAATGCAAATTCTCTGGGTTTGCTACACATCTGAACTGCCTTGATCCAGTTTGCCCTACATTTCAGAAGGAAAGAATAATTTCATTTGGTTGTTTCTTAAATGAAATACATAGAGTTGTAATTTACTATGGCTTTTTTCTTAATATTTTATTTATTATTTTATGTATATGAGTGTATTGCCTGCATGTGTGTAAGTGCACCCATGCCATGCATTGGCTATGGAGATCAGAAGAGGGCCTCAGATTCCTTGGAACTGGAGTTATGGATGGTTATTAGTCGCCATGCTGAGAACTGAACCCAGGTCCTCTGCAAGAACAGCCAGTGCTCTTAACTGCTGAATTAACTCTCCAGCCCCCAACTATGATTCGATCTTGTAGCACAAATGAGAAGGATTTTGGGGGCGGGAGCAAATATATTCCACTACTGAAATGCCTAGCTGGGACAGTCATAGATTTAGTTCTCCCAACTCTTTGACCGTCTACAATAATTCTAGAACTTTGCATTTCACTTGACTCTAGGGATAAAATTCTGATGTCTAAAGTTACCTAACTGCTAGTGTTGCTTCAGCAACTCCGAAGCACAGACATACGGCCAGTTTCCTGCTTGCTGACCAAACTGACCTCACTGAACTCACTGGTAACAATATTTTAAGGTGTGCATCTACAAGGACCATCTTTGTAAGTATTCAGCATATTTATGACAATAAATTAACTTTAGTGTCCTTTACCTGTGTGAAGCCCAATTGGGATGAAGAAAGGATGAAGGGATATTGCTTTCTAGCTGTGTGATGGTCAGCCTCAGCGTAGATATGGTAAGAACTTTGGAGCCATGGACAGAACCATTCCATTTGAACTCCCCGGCTGGAGTCAGACAGAACTTATGTGCCAGGTGCCTCCTCTTATCATGATCTTCCCTGTGCTGGTGCTTATTCAGAGCAAATGAATTGGTAGAGTACTGATTGTGGTAGACACGATACTTTCCTTCTTGTCCCAATTTAAAGTAATTGTTGACATTTCCTTTCATGACCACTTCCTTTTTGGTACTCAACCGTGAAACTTCTCCTTGAGAGCTAACTACCAGTACCTGACCAGAAAAATAAAAATATTTCATTATACATGTCAAAAATGCAAATTTTGTCTGCCCAACTGTGTTACAGTACCTGTAATCAATCACTCCAAATAAGATACATCTTATGACTGAGATGTTGAAGTTTAAAACCTACATTAAAAGTGAAGTTTGAAGGCTGGGCGTGGTAGGACACTGTTAATGCCATCGCTCGGGAGGCAGAGGCAGGCAGATCTTTGTGAGTTGAAGGCCAGCCTGGCCTACATAGTAAGTTCCAGGACAGCTGGGGCTACAGGGAAACCCTGTCTCAAAAAGACCAAAAAAAATTATTTAGGGTAGAAGAAGAAATCCTTAAATGGGCAGGGGGGTGGTCACATTCCTAAAAATCCCAACATTTAGGAGGCTGGGGTTCAAGGATCATGAATTCAAGCCCAGCCTGAGGTCTGTCTCAAGACTTAAGACTCTGTCTCAGAAAAAAACGGGGCCTGAAGATGTCTTAGTGGGCAGAGCTGCTTGCCACACAAGCCTGGTGACCGAAGTTCAATCATGATGTGGGAATTATACCCACATTTAAATGGAAAGACAGCATAGATTCTACAAAGTTTTCTCCTGATCTACACACACACCACACACACAATAATAAAATTTAAACACAATTAAAGCGAAAGCTAACAATTTACAAATAAAAGAAGATATGCTGCGAAAAGAAAAGTGCTCCTAATTATTACATTAGACCTAATGAGAACTTCCACGAATTTTAGATATACACATGAAACTCTATGGGGATGTGATAGGGATACATTCCCCTAGCATCATATCACCTTTATAACATATCGTTTAGTGAAACAGTAGGGTATTATGCATAACTCCTAAAAAATATATGGCTAAAAATACCTCTTCTACTGCTCCTGTTAAAATTCCAAATTTGATAGACCAGAGGTCTTTAATACAGTGTTTTCCAATAGCTTTTTCCAAAAGTCAATCTTTTGGCAATCTTCTGGCCTGGTACTCACTATGTAGTCCAAGCTTGCCCCAAAATGGCAGCAACTCTTCTGCTTCAGCCTCCTAAGTGGTAGATTTCAGTCATCCACCCCACACCCAACTTTCCTTCAACTCCCTCCACCCCCCCAAAAAAATAATAACTAGACTACAAGAGAAAAATGTTAGAGTCTTTTTGTCATAGCAAGACAGAACTATTTCAGGATAGTTTTGAATGTGTGTACTGAGTTTCTAAGACAACACGTGTATTTAACTGAGTATCAGAGTGGAGAAGCTGTATGAAAGCTACTGCCATGATGCTTCAACTCCAAAACGGTTGTCACCATTCTGTCCCCACAGTAGGCAGGGGTAGAGAGACCAGGGTCAGTTTTGCTCTCACTGTTCAGGCAGAGCCAGGCACTCCAGGGTTCTCCTGAAGTGCTCACCTAGAGCTCTTTGGTAAAGCCCAGGAGGAAAAGCCCTACCCTCTTTAATGGGATGGTGCACACCAGTAATCCCAGGACTGAGAAGGTTGAGGCGGGAGGATTTTTAATTTGAAGCAAGCTTGGGCAACACAGCAGACCCTGTCTACAAGCAGCAACAATAATAAACCCACATGCATAAATAAAACAGGATTTCTCTCTTTAAAATTGTACACAAATATCCAATCATGTAATAGCATCTGCAACAACACTTAATCATGATACAAGTCTACCACTTTTGCTCTTGTTATCCACTAAACTCTTAGAAATGGAGAAACTATATTTCAAAACTAGGTCTATAAATTTTCTAACCCTATTTTAAAGATTTTAAGGTACAATAAAATTCCAGTTCTTCAATGTACAGATTTTTGTTTAAAACAAAACATACCTCTTTGCCCTCCTTAAATAATTTATTTGCTTCATGGGCTGCAGCTGCCACCTGCTGACTCTTCAGCTGACTGAGTTTGCTATCAGGATTCCGCAGCCTGGTGATGATGCGTGTGGAGCCTGATCCTCCTCTTCCTGCTCCAGAACACTCACTGATTTCTCCATTAGATTTCTCTGATCTGAAATCACCTATTATCAAATGAAAAAGTCACAGTGACTGCTGTAAGAACTGTAAGAATGCCTTGTCTATCCAATATTCACATGCCTTATACATTTAAGGTCCAAGAAAATAAAGCAGATAAAGTCCTTGAATTGGCAAAGCAAATGTTATGACTTCTCAAGAATTTTACTCATTAGTAAACATCAAAACATTACTGTGAGTCATTTATTATTTTGTGGGAAATACAAATGTAGATTATCTACTTGGAAACTCATCCACTAGAAAGGAGGGACCTCTAGAAATGCAAACGTAACAACACAGTGGGTGTGGGTGTAGTGCCCACTCCATGAGTCCTAGCATGTGGGAGGCAGAGAGGCAGGGGGATCTTTATGAGATCCAGGCCAGCCAGGGGCTACAGGGAGACCCTGTCTCAAATAAAGTAACAAATCTAACAACTCAAAATGCACACAAAAAATGTTGCTTTGTATATTCTATTATCAATTTTGATATTAAAAGGATAGTGCTAATTGTAGAAAGATTTCCACTAACATTCAACAAGGTTTTAATTTATACACATAAGTGCCGAATGAATTTTTCTCTAGAGAACCTAGATAAATTATTTGTGTAAGTTCACTAATATGAAGAATCAACTAAAAAATTTTTTAATAAAGACCTCTTAACACTTGCCTTGAAACTTAATTTTTGAAGGTCACAAGTGGACCCGCCCAAAAGCAATTTCTGCTTTCTGTATATACAAATCTCACTTTGGTTAAAAAAGAAAATACATACCCAGGTCACCACTTCACTGTACAATTTCCACTGGTCAGAACAAGGTCTTTTTGAAGCTTTAAAAGAAACTACAACAGTGTTGCACTGGTAAATGCAAGGCCAGAGAATTTCATATATATGGTGGCAAGCTGACAGGACTGAGGAACTGGCTGTGTATTTTGGGGTGGGAGGGAGTTTAACACTAGTTGGCTTAATCTGTTCCCTCCCCTTTATGCCTCTGGAGCGGAATGTTTCTCTCTCCACTTTTATTATATAATTTGGGCAAAGTTACAGATCAAGTATTTTGCCCTCTGGAAGCAAGAGTAGCCAATTTGATCAGAACACTATCCCACTTGATGACTGTTCCAGGAACTGACTAGATTCCAATCAGCATCCTACTTCATTTTTGTGGGTGGTGGGAACTGAACCCAGGTCCTCTGCAAGAGCAGCCAGTGCTCTTAACCAAGTCATCTCTCCAGCCCGTCTTCCATTTTAAAAGGGGAAAAAAAATCTAGAGGTTAAGGGAGCTGATTTTGTTTCCTTCTCTTTTTCTTTTATGGGACTGAATCCAGGGCCTTGCACAGGTTAGGCAAGTGTTCTACCACTGAGTTGCATTCCCAGCCTAAAATTCTACTTTTTCTTCTCTTCTCCTTTCTTTCCTTCCTTGAGACAGGATCTCACTATGAAGCTCTGGCTGGTCTGACACTTAAGCAGAACAAACAAACTAGCTCACAGAGATCTACTTGCCTCTGCCTCTTGAGTGCTAGGATTCTAGGTGAGCACTATGGTGGTGCACCATCATGGCTCTAACTGTTCTATTAGTGATCAGGGAAAATGTACATTAGAGGCTGGTAATGTCTACCTCTACAGCAGAAGACTGTCACTTGTGGGGAACAATAATCACCCATGGGGGAAGGAAAAATATAAGAGAAAACAGGAGACAGAGCTATCCTCAGCTTCTTGGACCTAACAATGCACCCGAGGCTGTCACCAGCCCTGGACTTTCCTGGCAACTCTACTAATGTATCCATTTTAAGCAAACTGAATTTCTGTCAAGAGCATATAATAACCCAGCACAGTATTTTAAGATTTTTTTTTCTCCAAAATATGCCACAGAATAGAGTAGGGGGCTGAGTGTCTTGCCATACCAGGCTGAAAGCTGGTAACCCAGGCTACCGCTACCTTCTCATAGGCCTCAGATTGTGACACTATGTGTGCTGGAGCTTTAATGCCAAACTGCTAACTACCTCTTTCTAGGGACCATCTCTAACATTCTGGAATAAAGTTGTTATGGAAGTTGCTTTGTCTAGGTTGGATTTCCTGAAAGAAATGGCAAGAGCTTTTTAATAGAAGCCCTTCAGAGTACAGCCACAATCTAATATTGCTCAGAACTAACCCTTTGCCATTTGCTAAATTTAATACAAATAAACAATGGGAAAACAACTTTATCCCCAGAAGTCAGGGTGAATGAGACAATAAGGGAACAAGGCTAAGAGCAGAGGTCCTCCTGGAGCCTCTACCCAAAGACCATACTGCTGGTATCAAAAAGGGGTGAATCTCTGCAGATGCCTGGTGGCAGAATAGACACCTGCTCCATCCCAGCTCCTTTGGCAAACCTACACAGACTCTACTGATCAGGCTATTGGCCACCAAACAGACAAAGTAAGAAAACAGAGGGGCTTGCTTCCAGGGATTCTGAGACAAGGTACTAAGTAAGCATTAGGTAGTAGTGGGAATTCCTATAAATCTGTAAGGGAATGTTATTGCCAGAAACAACAACAACAACAAAACAAACCCCTCCAAACCTGCCAAAGTGGTATGTATCCATGACTGTTCAACCCAAGAGCAATCCTCAACTGCCTAGACTGCGTAACAGCTAGTGGGAACCAGGCTGCAAAAGCAGAATGGCCATCAGAGGGAAAATCCCTCAGAGACATCAAAGTGCACCTTCCACTATCAGGGCAGTGGGTGTTAAGGGCAGCTAAATACAGAATTTGACACATGGGTTATAAGGGTAAGATAAACCATAACCAAACCTATCAAAATTAATGCATAACACACAGAAATCTTAGATTTCGGCCAAGATACCCATTGTGGGCCAAAGGGTTTGGGAAGTTTTCAGCCGCGGTTGAGAACTCTGCACTATGTTAGACAGAGGCATTTTTTAATTGAATACATGGGAACTAATTAATACACTGTGCTGAGTTACCAAAGGGCGGAACTGCAGATGTTTGCTGTGTTCTACCTTTGAAGCATCATTCCTTGTTCTCTGGAAAATCATTCCTACCCCATTTCAACCACACACTTTTCTGTAGTCAGCAATAATACCTTGCCTGCCCTGGCCACAGGTGTGGAACAATATGATCCAAGAGAGGCCACTCAAATTCCTTCCTCAAAGACTTTTGATTTGGAGCAGGAGTAGGGGCTTTGCCTTTGGGCCACAGACCTTAGAAAGACATGAAAACAATTGCTGGTGCCATCTTACCTGTAACTTGGAGAAAGTCTGTCTATATTAGGAGAAAATGAAATTAACACACAAATATATGTAGATTTAAAAGGTGAAAGAGAAAGGGAGGAAGACAGAAGCAGTTGTTATACACAGGGGTCCAGTTATGTCTCATGATAGTGTGGACTTTCCAATTACATAAGCTAATTAAATTTCCCTTTTGTTTAAACTATTTTATCATGGTTTGGTGACAGACAATTGAGAAAAATCCTGATTAAAACACATCTCCAACCTTATACCATATATAAAATTATATTCAAGATAAATTAAAAACAATGTAATAGAAGTGCCATGAGAAATTTCTGTAAAACACATTTATATTCTTGAGATAGTCTTCCTTAATGAGACAACGTGCAAAAAAACTCTACTGAAAAGATTAATAAATCTAGCCACATAAAAATTTAAAAACCTCTGTATAACCAGACAACAGCATTAAAAGTAACTAATACATAAGCACATATTTAAAACATATAATAGCCACAATACATAAAGCATTCCTAAAACTTAAGGAAAAATATCAAAACTCAACAGGAAAAACATGAATCATCAATTCACAGAAAGTTAAACACATGAAAAGAAAACCATATTTGTATGCAGAGATACACAAATTTTCCCATGAAATACCGTTTTTGCAACTGGCAAAAATGGTGAATTTAGGTATGAGAAATATATGTACGTAAATTATCAGTATTAGTCCCTTTTGTGTGCAATTAAGCAGTAGCCACCATTATTTTTTCTTTTTTTTGGTCTTTGAGACAGAGTCTATAGTCCCAGCTTTGTAGAAGCCTGGAACTCGCTTTGTAAACCAGGCTGGCCTTGAACTCACAAAGTTCCTCTCACCTTTGCCTCCCGTGTGCTGGGATTAAAGGCATGCACCACCATGCCCAGTTACAACCATTATTTTTAAAATGTACCTACCAGTTGAACAATAATTTCATTTGCTGTTTCTTACACTGTCAGAAATAACTGCATAAAGACACATGCTGAGGATGTTAAAAAGCACCACCATGGTGATAGTGAAATATCATGCAGCAGTTAAAAACAATGAATTTAATTCATAACATCAAGAGCCCCTACATGTATTACTGAGTGGGGGGAAGAAAAAAGAAAACCTTAAAAAAACAAAAAAACAAAAACCAACCAAGATGCAGAATGATCCCATTTATAAATATACTAAAAAAATAAAAAAAAAAGACCCCAAGAACAAAACAAAAAGATGTAAACATACATATATGAATGTAACTGTAGGGAGAAAGATCTAGAATGTTACACACCAAACTATGTATGGATGATGGTTATGCTTGGGGGGGCCGCAAAAAGGTTTCTTTTTCCCGTCTGTGTACTTCATGCTTTTTTGAAAGCAAAAACAGTGAGCTTAAGTGCTACTGTGTTAAAACAAAACAAAACAAAAAAACCACACAATAACAAGACTATATCTTCCCACCCCACTAAAATTTTATTAAAAAACTGAAAATGTTTAAAGAATAAAAAGTGTTTTAAAATCTCCCTGGAATGGAACATGTGTCCTTACCTATCTCTTCCTGAACAGAGACAGGTGTGTGGGAGTCTCTTTCTCCGATTTCAGGATCATCCGCTGCCTTAGACTCACTCTGGACAGAGCTGAGTTCACTGCTGCTGTTACTGTTTTCCAGATTAGGCTGGATGGAGGCAGTGGTAGCACTAGTGTTACTGCTGTCACATGTCTTGTTAGAATCTTCTAGAAAAATAGAATATCTGATTTTTAAATTGAAAATCATACCAAAGATAGCTGACTGTCAGAAGGACATTTAATGGTTTTAGGACTTCACCACAGTGCTGAACTTTCAAAAGCAAAGCTGATCATGGATGGAAAATTAAATATGTGTGAAAAGAAATTGGTAGGTGCTGCCCTACAAGTTATCGTTAAACTTGTCAGTCCACACACTCACAGACTATCATCATCTAAGTACATGGCAGACAGCCTCCTAACAGTCCACAGCACAAGAAAAAGCAACTGATAGAATTATTTCACAAAACTTAGGATACATCACATACTGAAGAGGTGCTTTTGCTGGGATAACAGTCAACATTTGAAGCTTATATTCATTCACAAGTTTCAAAGGGCATTAGAAACAGAATTAAAGAGGACTATTTATCTCTGAGTTTTTCTGTCTAAATGCAATCACTTTTCTGGATAATTTGATATCACTAACAGTTTAGTTCCTTAATAAAAATTACTACAAGGTTAAACGGGGAAACCCGAATACTTTCCATGGGCATTCAGAAATCAACAGCCTCCTTCTGCACCCCAATTTCTCCCTGAAAAGGCACACTCTATCACTTCACTAAAAAGCAACTGATAATATGTCACACTGACACCACGGAATGTATGATGAGGTCATAAAACTGTTTGAGGAAAATAGCCCCCAAACCTAACAAAATATAGGAAAACAGGAATAATCACAAAAGAAGTAAAAGTTGCCTTTAAACATAAGGAAATATGATTGATCACTTAATTCAAGCCAAGAGAAACGCAAACTAACACTATATGGAGAACCAGGTGTGGTGGGGGCTCACACCTGTAGTCACAGGATTAAGAGGCTGTAGTCACAGGACTTAAAAGGACTGCCAGCTGGGCATGGTGGCACACACCTTTAGTCCCAGCACTCGGGAGGCAGAGGCAGGTAGATGTCTGTGAGTTCAAGGCCAGCCTGGTCTACATAGTGAGTTCCAGGCCAGCTGGGGCTACAGGGAGACCCTGTCTCAAAAAG